>NW_018108684.1:18389-23449 GCF_000183805.2 Loa loa | reverse complement strand
TTTTACTAAAAAAATTTCTTAAATTTTTTCCTTTTTTTTCTTAATTTTTTTTTTTAGTAAAAGTTAAATTTTTTTTTCCTTTTTTCCCTTTTTTGTTTTTTCTTTTTTCCTTCTTTTTAGAATTATTGGTACATCTATGTTTTTAATTTTAATTTTTTATTTTTTTATTTGAAAATATTCAAACAAACACTTTTTTTTATCCTCATCGTGAAAACAAAGATCGTAAGAATTTTGATAATTTCAAGTATTAAAATTTCAACATCGTCTTTTATCAATACAAATTATTGCATCAGTTTAGCTGCTGAAAATTTAATACTTCACAGAGTTATCACTAAAATATTATCACCAAAGAATTATCGCTAAAAGAATTATCAATTATCATTAAAACAGATCGCTTTTTAATTTAATTAAAAATAGTATGTGATTTTTTTTATCACAACATACATGTGTCTCAAATTTTTTAAATTTGGTTTTATTGAATTTAATGTTTTTTTTGAGTTTTCAAAGATTTTTGAATTCGATTTTTTTCTCAAATTTTAAATTTAATGGAATGAAAACTTTTTTTGTTATCAAGTTTTTATCACAGAGCAGATTTCCCGACTTTTTATTTTCTAATCTCTTCTCAAATTTAATCGAAAACTTTGTCAATTTAAATTAAAGTATTCATTATTTTCCTAGCAATTGTACTGATAAACAGTATTAAATTTGTGGAAAGATGTTATCATTTCATTTTTTAACTTTTTTTCAAATTAAATGCAAAATTTTATCAAATTAAATTAAATTATTTATTATTTTCGTAGCAATTGTGCTTATAAACAATAAATATTTGCTTCTATCATTTTAATTTTTCAATTTTTGCTTAAATTTAATGCAAAATTTTATCAAACTAAAGATTGTTTATTATATTCATAGCAATTATATTTATAAATTCCGTTAATCGATGAATAATTTCCAATATTTGTAATAGCTATTCAAGACAAATGTTGAAAAGAAAAAAAAGTTTTTTTTTTTTTTGAAAAAAAAGACGAAAAGTTTTTTTTGAGTTTTTTCTTTTTTTTTTTCTTTTCACAATTCACTATAATGAATGAATTGATGAATTAGGAACTTAAATTACAATTTCTTTGTAATTTTCATCTTTTCCTTCCTCTTTTTCTTCCCAAATCATTTCACATCATAAAGCTTATCGTTAATTTAAATTTTACTTACTTTCCCAGACTATAAAATTCTTTTGCTTTTTTGAAGTTTGATATTATTTTCTCTCTTATCTTTTTTCTTTATCATTTTTTCCTGCTTTTTTTTTCTCTTCATCAATTCTTTTTCTCTTTCATCGTGTTTTTTAATAATATTTTTTGCTGCTTTTTTCCTTGAAGGAAAAAAAAAGAAAAAGTTTCGACAAAATTTTAATTTTCCGACGTAATTAACTGCTGATTAATTCAATTCCATAGATTTAATTTAATTAATTATTCTGATAGCATTAATTCCATCCAATTTAATGTAAAATACTGTTAATTTAAATTAAAAATCATCATTTAATTTGAATTAGCAAAATTTTGGTATTCAATTGGAAAAATATTAAATTGGAAAAGCATAGAATACAATGAAAGTAATGATTGATTTAATTTAATTCCTGTGATATTGAATTAATTAGAATTATATTGTAAATTTTACTCTTCTGAAATATGATATATTAAAAGCACAAAATTGGAACGAACATAGATCGTTGTAACAATATTCAATAACATATATGATAA
The DNA here is from genome assembly GCF_000183805.2 of Loa loa. NCBI lineage: Eukaryota > Metazoa > Nematoda > Chromadorea > Rhabditida > Onchocercidae > Loa > Loa loa. Next base: position 21,698 of record NW_018108684.1, on the reverse strand, counting down.
TTGAATTATGAATTGGTATTTATTTAAAATTAATTTTAAACCTATGATTCATCATCTTTTTAATTTTATTATTGTCAGGGGTTTCAGAAAAATTCATTCAATTTTTTTTTCCTTTACTGTCTTTTCTCATGTTGAATTTACATTTTACGCGTATCATCTGCGAATTCTGTTTAAATTTCAGCATTTAATATTTCAGAATACTAAAATTCACACAATATCCGGTTATTACGGTATGAATATTTGGTACGGTATAATTATGGAAAAATGAGGAATAAGACATTCATTTTATTTTATTCTAATATTGTGAAAGTAACAATTAACAAAAGATTTTCGAAGTTATTTTTCTCCAAATTTATTTTTTCGTTTTCTGATATTAATATTAAATAAAGAAAGGAGAAAATTGATCAGATAAGGTTGAAATTTAATTTTGAAAGTTCAAATTGTCATATGTTACGAAAATATTTTTTTACGCTTAAATGTGCGTTTTTTTGATCAATTTGTTGGCTAACAAAAAAAAAAGGAAAAGCGTTTAAAAAATATTTTCAATTTTATTTTATTAAAAAAAACATTGAAAAGACGGAAAATTTTTATCAAAAATTATCATATCTGTTAAATGGAAAATTTCAATCATTCCATTGAAATTTCATTTAAAATAAACGCTAATAGTTTCGTTAAACGATATATCGAAATTATTTTTTTTCTTTCTATTTTTTTTTTTTGGATTAAAAATCAAATTTCTGGCGATCTGATTAAATCTGAATAAAATTAGTCCTAAAAATTTAATTAAGCATGCATTATGCTAATACATATATTTCATTTGATATTTCTCTTATTTATTTTTTTTCGCCACCATTCTTTTAAAATTTTTTTATGAAACTAAAATTTTTATTTCCTTATTTCAAAATCAACTTAAAAAAGAAAAAAGGACTTGAAATAGTTTGAAAAAGATGAAAAACAAAAGAAAAAAAAAAGGTAAATTAGAAAAAAAAAGGGTGTCGAATAAAATTGAATTGAATTGAAATTGAAAGAAATTGAATTGACGATTAAAAAAAATTTCATACTTCAAATCTATCTTTACATTTTTTTTTTATATTCCAACACATATTAATGTATGAAATAATAGGCCAAGGTAAAAGTAATAGGTCGAGGTAAAAAGTTTTGGCCTCTTTTTTTTTTTCTTAAATATTAATTTATCTTTTTTTTTTTTTTTGTCAAACTCACAAGACAAGAAATAATCATTGGAAAAAGAATAATTATCATTCCTTTTGATTGCATTTAATCACATTTAACATTACAAGTTTAAACGATGTAATATAACGATTGCGCCATTTAACAAGTAACTAAAATTCTTGTTTTATCGTATAAAAATTTTTAATTTTATAGTTTACAATGCAAAAACCAAACACATTTTAAGCTATCCTAAATAATTTAATAAATTCAATTTGCTAGTTTTGATAGGCTTATAAAAAGCATGGATGTTTTTTTTTTAATATATACTTTCATTATGGCAATTAAGCTAATACAAATTGAAAACAATAAAATGTGAAAGACTAGATGAAAAATGCAAAATGTTTGGAATTAATTAAATAATCAATTAGTTAATTAATCAATCAAATATAATATGACGTGGGTTGCTCTGGGAATTTTTTTAATCTTCGAAGTTAAACAATAACTGCAGTTATTATAATCAAATCATTTTCAATTTTCAACGCCCTCCCTCTTCAAAAAAAAAAAAAACGGAAAGAAAAAAGTTTATAATTTGAAATGAGATTTTGAAAAGGAATTCGAATTTCATCGTCCGGAATTCAAATAATTGTTCATTTCTTCCTTGCTAATTAATTTGATAAGGTAAAAGGAAAAATTAGTATTGGAATCAATTGTTTAAATGTAGCAGATGCTTATCGTGTTTCGTCCTTATATTAATTAACTGATAACATTGATATTGATAGCAATGATTGATTAGTTCATGTTTACATTGGTTCAAAACTAATAGCAGCTAATAAACATTTTATAGTGTTTGTTGAAGAAAAACTTTGAATTAATGATATCAAAAATTAATCATGTTTGAATAAATCGCTATGCATTTTTTTTTAGCCACACCTTTTTGGTTACAAAACCTTGAAAAATTATCATTATTCAAGTTATTCTAGCATTATTCATGCAAAAATTGCCACTATCGGAGCTTTTCCAAATCCTATTCATTCAAAAATTATCACTATCTGAGAAATTATCACCAGAAATTATCATTACCCGAGCTTTTCCAATCTTATTCATCCAGAAATTATCGTTTTCTAAAAAATTATCATCAGAAATTATCATCACTATCTTTTCCAGTCTTATTCATTCATCACTATCTGAGAAATTATCACCAGAAATTATCATTACCCGAGCTTTTCCAATCTTATTCATCCAGAAATTATCGTTATCTAAAAAATTATCATCACTATCTTTTCCAGTCTTATTCATTCAAAAATTATCACTATTCGAATTATTCTAGTTTTATTCATTCATAAATTATGTCCATCTGGACCTAGGCTACTTTAATTCCATTCATTCACTGATATCATTTTTAACTATTAATAAACATAAAGACATGTATTTTTAAAATGTTTTCTAACAATTAATTAATTTGGAAGAAAAGAAGGATAATTAATAAAATTAACTCTTTGTCCTTTTTTTTCCCAAAATTCCTTTTGGACGTGAATTTTAAAAATATCTTCTCTCTTTTTCTTTTTTTTTTTTGTTAAATGTCTTTTCTTTTCTCTTCCTTTTTTTTTTCCACACAATGATAAATAAAATGAACGGGAAGGAAATCATTAATTTTCATTTTAGTTGATTGGTAATATCATCGAATTAAATGTTGTAAACGAATGCAATTTATCAATTCCATTATACAGGTATTTAATTGGTATAATTAATTCATGAGTAAAATTTAAATTATACACTAGAATTGATTAATCAGGTATACGTGTGTCACATATATAAATAGAATTTGTTATAATTTCGAAAAGAATACCAATTTTATTGTTTGGAATTAAAAAAATTTTTTTCATTCATTTTGATAACTAATTGAATACAAATTGCTTAATTAATTAATTTGTTAAAGTAGGGGAAAAAGCGAGCATTAGAATTAATTGCTTGAATGTAACAAATATTTATTCTGTGTGTGTTTTTCTTTTTTCTTATATTAATCAACCAATAATATTAATCAGGATTGATGTTAATTACTGTTAATTAATTGATGTTAATTAATTTTGTTATTAGTAATTATCAATCAAATAGTGTAATGTTTAAAAAAAAAAAAAAAAA
>NW_018108684.1:13630-18020 GCF_000183805.2 Loa loa | reverse complement strand
ATGAAATGTAGTGCTTTTTTTTTTTTCATTTCTTGAAATAAATCGATAAAGGTACAGGTAAATAAATAAATAGATTAACAGATAAAATAGATTTTAATTTTTTAAATCTTAATTTTTTCTTTTTTTAAAGGTTTTAATTTTTTTTTCACTTTTTTAAAATTTTCTAGAAAACAAAGAATTTTGTTGGATTGTGAGGAAAACAAAAGAAATAAATTAAAATAAAAAAAAACGATAAATATTTTGAAACAAAGATGAATTCTTCATTTATTGTTGTCTTTTCTTTTTCTCTTTTTCTCATCTCAGGCAGTATTAATTCATACAAAAAGAATGAATGATATATCATTTATCGTTAAATTAAGCAATTTTTCATTTTATCAATTTCAATCCTATCGCTATGCTACTATTCCTTCTTTTTCTTTCTTTCTCTCTCTCTCTCTCTCTCCGAGAGTATTATTCAATGATTAACTATCACTATCATTACTTACTGATAATAATGATAATGACTATGGCCTAATTTTCTTTTTTTTTATTTGACAATTATCACCCATTAGATCAATGAGACTACATGTATAATGATCTAATGATAACTGCCACATTTTTAAATTTCATTATCATTTTCTTCATCATTCTTGTTGTCAATTCTCGTTGTCATCGTTTCCTTCTTCTTTTTTAAGAAATAAAAAGAAACGAAAAAAAAAGAAATTTCTTTTTTTTTTTGCAATTTTGATTAAGATTAATTACATTTCCAATTCATATTCTTTTTGTTCTTCTCGAAGGTAACAAAAAAAAATGATACAAAATTATCATTCAAATCAAATTTATCTGTTAAAAATTCAATCAACTTTACAATAAAATGTACATATATACAACTATATGTTTATCTCTTTCTCTCATCAAACTACCAGCAATCCACAATTAATTAATTAATTAACTACGAAATGCTGATAATTTGATGAAATGAAATGAATGTTTGATCCATTTGTTACATTCAATTGTGAGCATATACTTACTTGTTCTACATACATCTTCCTGCTTACTTTTTTTTTTTTTTTTTTTTTTGCTTTATTGCTAATATTAATTTCTCTTTTTGATTGAACATGAATTTTCCGGAAATAATAATCCTAAACTCCGGATTTTCTTTTATTATTAGTGCTACCATTTTATTATTTATTATTACCACTATTATTATCGCTGTTATTTGAGGAACGCAATGAAAACAAAAACTTATCAGTTAATTAGCAATTAGTGGCATGGATAAATTACTGTAATTAATAAAGTATTCATTTAGTATTTTAAAATCATTCTTTTTTTGATTAATCTTCTATTATTTTAGTAATTCATTCATGTTAATTTTCTTGTTTCATTCGAAAATCTTTCACTGTTGCAATCAATTGCAATCATTTTATTCGTCTCAAGCAGTGCTATGCTATCATTTCTTATAATTAAACTGGTATTACATAATTATGTTAACTATTAATAAATACACACAGCAAAACAATAAATAATGAATAATGATAATGAATAACAATGATGATGGTGAATAATAATAATAATAATAATGGTAATAATAATAATAATAATAATAATAATAATAATAATAATAATAAAATAATAATAATAATAATAATAATAACAATAATAATAATAATAATAATAACGACAATAATAATGATAATAATGATGATGATAACAGTAATAATGGTAATAATGTTTCTTTGGTTCTTTCATTCTCGTTTTCATTCTTGTTCATTTTGAAATTTTAACTTTTTCCAGAAAATTTTTTGAATTAAGCAAAAACTTTAATAAATATTATAAGTCAAATTTGTTCGACTTTATCAATAACAATTTCAATTAAAATGTATTTAAACGATATATTTAAATCAATAAAATTGAAATTATATTAAAATTAAAATTTATTGCATTTGTGAAATCGAAGAAGGACTTTCTCATCATCACCACTGTTGAAATATGCTTTTGTGCATAATATTATCTTTAGCTATAATCTTTTTCCCTTTCTGGTACCATACCATTCCAATTTTAGAAATTCCACAATGAATGTTAGCATCAGGAAAATGAATAAAATATGATAAAATCCCAATTACATTTTGTTTATTTCTTTTTTCCACCTGTTTTTTACCTTTAATAATTGGAAATTTGAATAGTCTAAAGCATTAACTGTAGCAATTGTTAATGATTTAATCTAATAGTATTAAATAATTGTTAAAAATTCTTAGAAAGCATTGATGCATCTTGAAATTATAACTTTGAATAGTAATTTCGATAAATGTCACATAAAATATATCGTATCCTCGTCAATTTTTCATTTTTCCTTTCCTTCATATTTTACTGATATGAGAAAGAAAAAATATTTCACTAACATTTTATCAGTTTTTATGGAGGAATTCAAATTTATACTCCAAATTTAATTCATATGTATTCGAATTTATTCGGTTCAAATTTATATGAATTCAAATTTCATATTTATTGTTGCCCAAAATATTCCTAAAATAAAATAAAATATATGAAAACCATGAAAATTATAAGAAAATTTAAACCTGAAATATTTGATAGGGTTTCATAAGCTTTTTGCAAAGCTAAAACTTTGATATCAATTTTTCGTTTTTTTTTTGCTAAATTTAAATTTTCTTCCAATTTTTTTACGGTTTCTTTCATATATTGCAAGCATTTACATGCATTAATTGTACTAATTATATTTGTATTAATTACATTAATTATAGTTGTATTATAGTTATAAAATTTTATATACATATATTATTATTCATAAAATGTTTCTTTTTATATTATTGCTATGATTTTTCAAAAAATTTATTTTGCATAGAAATAACGTTCATTTAATAATAAATGACTTCGTGTATATGTGTTCATGTGTTTGTCTTTTTTTTTACTTCAAATTAATTAAAATATATTTTTTATTTTCAGATTTGCTTGCAAAAAAAAAAATATATAATTAGCAATAATTACACATACAGTTTGTATAAAGAAGCAAGCAAACAGACAAATAAACAAGGAAACAACCAAATAAACAAATAAATAAATAAACAAATAAACAAAAAATAAACAAACAAACAAACGAAATCATTTCATATGGAAATTTTTATCAATTTGAAAGGATTTTCAATTGAAGAACACGAACAGATTCAAATTTTAATTTCATCCTAAACTATTCTCTTGCGTTTGTTTATATCAGTGGAACTTGAAGCTTATCTGCTGCAATGATGTGACATGAACACTGACTTTCACAAATTACAATCTATTATATTAGCTATACTACACATTGTCATCTTTCATTACGGTATGTTTTTCTTTTTGGAACTTCTTTTTTCCAAATTTTTAAAACTTTAAACTAAAAAAAATATGTGGAAATAGTATTTTATCTTTATGAAAAATGGAAGTTTGATTAAATTATAAGAGTTTGATTTTTTATGAAAAGTTTGACTAAATTTTCTTTTTTTTAAACTTCATGAAAGCTTGATTAAATTTTCCATTTAAAATCAACCAAATGAATGAAATTATACGATTGATAATATCAATGAATTTGCTTCTTTTCTAATTTCAAAAAATTCCTTTTTTTTTTTCTCTTCAATTAATTCAATCATTTGCAATAGATGATTGTCTTTTAAATTAAAGGAGAAAAAAAAAAATTAAATTTAAGGAAAAATTAAATTAAGGGGGAAAAAAAATCGAAGAAGAAAAGGTCGAATTAAAAGTGAAGTAAAATTCATTTTTTAGTTTAAAATTCAAATTAAAAAAGAAGCGAAATTCATTTTTAGTTTATCATGATTTGCTTTCAGTTATTAGAAAAAAACAAAAAAAAAAATAGTTTACCGTAGAGTAATGAAAATGAATTAAACGATTAAAGATTAATGAAAATGTTAAATGATGATTGTAATCGGTTGTAATCGATTTGAAATAATTCGAATTGATAGAAAATGATATCATAATTCGTTAACATTAACATAAGGTTGTATATAATATTTAGGGAAGAATTTTTTATTTTTTAGGGTTAATTCAAAAAAAAACGAAGGAAAAATTGCAATCAAATAGAATTTTGTTTTATTAATTGGTTATTTAATAATTTCCATTTAATTAATTTAATGAATTACAGTAAGCTGCTGTATGGTTGATTATTGCGCTGATATGTATTCGGAACGATTAGATGAAGGTGGCATTCTTATTGGTATGAATGCACCTTATTGTCAGGTAATTCTTGACATTTGTTCCTAACAATTCCTAATATTTGAAGCTAAAAATGAAATTAATAATAAATTTAAACTTTAACAAATAATTCATTATCATAAGTTTGATTATGCTAAATTAGATCATAATTAATTTATCTGGTCCCGAAATAACGCAATCGATTCTTTTTTTT
>NW_018108684.1:9119-13190 GCF_000183805.2 Loa loa | reverse complement strand
TTTTTTTTGTAAGATGAAAATGGAGAATAGAAATTGCAATTTAGAAATTAGAAATTCAATAAATTAGGGGAAAACTATAAACTAGAAAATAATCAATTTAAATTCTTTGAAAAGTTTATTCACATTGAATATAACCTTTTTCTCTCCCTTTTGACCTTTTCCTCTCTCTCTCTCTCTCTCTCTCATCCTTCCATCCATTCAATGATGATTTTTTGACCTTTAGCTTGAAACTGTCTTTTATGACAATGATATTTTTGATTTATTTAAACTTAGCAATTAACCTTCTTTACCTCCTGCTTAATTATAGATAATTACCGATTATATTTACTGCTTGAGTGAAACGAATCGTACATGTCGCGGTAATCTCAAATATCACACATTGCAAACTTTACTTCATCGACAACGTCGTGAATTTTCATGTAATTCATTTCCGGAAACAATGAAACCTAGTAATTATGTACCTATCGGGTAATTGTCACACTTCTATTTAAAATTAAAGCAAAAACAAACAAACAAACAAGCTTAGGATAATTTTAAAAAAATGTTGCAATTTATTGTTCCATAATTTTGATGATAATTTTAAATGAATTTGATTATTTATCTTATATTTCAACAGTTACTTTGCTCAAAATTTAAGTTAAAGTTAAAACTTCGCAAATCTTCATAAATTTCAATAAGTAATTCAAGTGCTATTGTAAAAAAAAAAATTAATGAAATTAACAGAATGAACAAATTTTGCAATCGAAATATTGGATTACGACATTTACGTACTTTATATTGATTTTTTGCAATAAAAAAAAAAAACACAAATTTTCTGAAAATTTATAATTTTCAGATGTGCATTCCCAACTGATACAGCTCCTCACACAATGCAACGTTATTGTGGACTTTTTGGTTCACGACATTTGCGCACATTAAATGGACATTTTGTAACATGTGCACGTACCGGTGCTTATCCATTGATAAACAATAAACATTTGCTAATACAAATTACCCATTCATTCCTTGGGTCTGGTACCACTGCTATTTCGAAGGTATAAAGTTTCAAATTCAAATTCAAAAAAAAAAAATTGTCATCCTTTAATCAATAATTAAAGTGGAAAATGATAGTGGAACTTTTTTTTTTTTTTGAACAAGAAGTATTGTATTTGATGATTGAATTTCAGTATGAGATTTTTGTTCAAATAATATACTATATGAAAATGCTAAAATTAAATATTTTGCTGCATTTTAGATATTAATAGTTATTATATAAATGTTTTATCGAATTGCTTTACTTGAATACAATAAATTATGCTTATGATATCATATTTATCATATAAAATAATGAAGAAAATAATTAAAAATATAAAACAAGCATAAAATATGAAAAATATAAAATAAAATTTGGTATATGAAATGCCAAAAAATAGAAAACAAATATAAAGTATAAAAAAATATGAAATGAAATTTATTATGTAAAACAATAAAAAATATAAAATAAAATTTATTATATAAAATAATAATGTCACATTTATTATATAAACATTATAAATATTATATAAAATCATTGCAGCGTAATCATTACTTGAAAACATTACAGTTAAGAATATCTTTATATTTCCTTGTTTTTAAATACTATATAAGGAATACTGTATGTAGATACCATATAAAGAATACTGTGTGGAATGAAATACTGCATGCAAATACTATATAGAGAATACTGTATAAAATTGCTATATTTACGTATTGATCAGTTTCTAAAAGTTTGTAAAATCTTTAAAAATATAAATCAATTTCCACCAATTTGCGCCGGCTTAAATTATGCAGTATGCGACACTTGCGCTATTAATAATAAGAATGCAATGTTTACAATGTGCTGTTAGTGATATTATATTAAATTAAAGTTCATATGAAAATAATCAAATTAAGATACACGTCTTTCTTTTCTTTGTCCTGAGGTTACTGTAGCAACAATAAAAAAATATTTTAAATGGAGGGTGTAATTTCAAATTTATCATTAAACCTTTGTTTTTTTTCTCTCCAGGTTACTGTAATCATAAAGAAAAATGAACGTTGCACAACACGTAAACAATATGAAGCAGGATCAGAAGATGAGCAATTACCGAATACATTTACGGATGGTAGTATATTTGTTGGTAATTCAGGACGAAAAGCAGTAGAAATTAAATCATTAAGTCAAAATCATATTGAAATTACAGTACGTTATATAGCAACAACAATTTTTATTCGACGACATGGTGCATATTTATCGGTTGCTTTAAGGATACCGGAACGATTTATTCAGGTATTTTGTTTTTTTTAGTCCAAAAAAAAAAATTATATTACCATGTTACACTACAACACTTCAATTTTATTCATTTCCAATAAATTATTTCAATGTTTGTTTATTTATTTGTTTCTCTTTTTTTTTAAGATAATTTAGACTTCATTGATCTTTAATCATTCTTTATTTCCTATTATTTTTTACTTAATTAATCATAAACATTTTCCGTTTTCATTTTTTTGGCATTATTTCTTATCGTATTTTTGTATTCTTTTATCAATTCATCTCACATATTACATTATAAATTATTGTTACAATAAACTTCTTTTCAAATTTGAAATTATATATATGTATTTTTTTTTGGATAAACAAATTATTTCAAATTATATCATGATATTTTAATCTTATTCATTCCCAATAAAATATTTGAAAGTTTGTTTATTTATTTTTTTCAAGCGATTTAAATTTGATTGATCTTTAATCATTTTTTGCTTTTTTCCATTATTTCACTCAGTTAATCATAAATACTTTTTCATTTTCATTTTTCATTTTCAATGTTATAAAAAGATTGTAATTATATAAAAATATATATAGTTTAATAGCACAATGATAAAATAATACAAATTAATTTAGTATATGATTATATGAATTTAATATAATTATTTATTGGAAATTTCATTGCAATTTTTATTTTATCTTAAATATTAAATAACAAATGAAGAAGGATCTTTTTTTTTAAATGATTAAATGAAATTATTTTATTTTAGGAGCAAACAGATAATGAATTCGATATTTGTACATCCGGTTGTAGTCGTAGTGAAACAATAAAACTTGAAGAAGCATTAGCAAATCCTCTTTCATTCACCAGATGTTATGGAGTTCGAATGAAAATACCACTAAAAATTGCAATTGGTCGGTAAATTTATAATAAAATTTTCATATTTTTCAAGAAACAAAAAATAAAAAAAATAATAAAAATTTAAAATTTTTTTTCGTTAAATTTTCATAAATAATAATTTATTTTCAATTAGTTATGGAATTATTCAAAATTTTTAATAGTAAAATTCAAGTAATTAAAGTTTCATTTTGAATTAAATATATTATTTGCTGCTATATTTTGAAATAGTTTAAGCAAGATTAATCGAAAATTTTGTATCCTTTTAATAATTATTTAATCGTTCAAAATTTATCCATTATTTTACAATCATTTAATATATGCTTTGTGTATTTTATAATAATTTAATTAAAATTAAACCATTTCAAAGCATTTTAATTATTACTTTAAAAAATTTAAAAAATTTGAAAACTTTTCAAGCTTTAAAATTTTTTATTTTTATTTTTTATATTTTTTTATTTTCATTTATTCAATAAATAAAAAAATTACATTACAATTTACAGAACGATGCAAACATGTTAATGTAACGGATGCATTTTTTGATGCATGCATTTTTGATTTTTTAATTAGTGGCGATGAAATGTTTGTTGCGCAAATTGCTAATGCGCAATATGATATTATCGATTTATATTCACCTTATATACGACACTATTTTACGGGTCGACAAAATTTGACATTATATGATTCAAAAGCTGGTTATAAATGGAAACATTGTATTCCGGAATCATCATCTTTCAATTCGGAACAAATATCCGGTTCAAATAATCTATCACAACAACGATACAACATTAATGAATTTGTAATATTTATGCTAATTTTCATGATAATTACATCTGAGATTTTTTAAATATCTTAATTCATTTTTTTTTTTGTTTTAAGTTTTTAAAAAAAAAAGTAAAAATTAGTAAAA
>NW_018108684.1:5570-8039 GCF_000183805.2 Loa loa | reverse complement strand
TTAGAAAACCCGTTATCACAGATATTAGATATCACTAACTAAAAATATCACTAACTTTCTCCATATCAATATATTACACATATTAGATATCACTAACTGCTTATGCGAAAACACTTATGCGAAATGTTGCTAAATGAATAATAATGTTAGTAAATCTTGATCCGGAATGCACGATTGCATCCCGGAATATAGGACTGATGGTTTCTCCAACCCATTTGCCGAAAAAGAGTGTATCAATTTAGGTATTAACATATTTATTTTTAAATTTTATGTAACAAATCATTTACTTGAGGAATTAACGAATTCTGATTAAAACCACTCATAACACTTTTTTTCCGATTTCGCCGACAGAAGCTGGTGGGTATGCTTGGGGTATTTTAAAAAGTATGATCCACATTGTGTTTGGTGTGGTAGGTACAAACTTATTATCAGATTTGATTAACTATTATCCGGTTAATCAGGAGGGATGGCTGATTTAGCTCTAACCGACAACAATCCAGAATGACAAATTAATTCCTTGATAACAGATTCACTAATGACATCAGATTTGTATAAGCAAGGTTTAAAAGCAATTCTTTATCATTATAACAGACAAATTACTTCATCAAAGCATTTATCAAAACTGGTTAAAGATATTTTTGATATTTCCGAAATTTCGCCAAGAATTGCAAGCATTCGTCGAAAGTATTCAAAGCTCCAATAGAAAATTTTTTCATATATTCTTTTTATATAAAATCCTTAGATAATTCTCCCAAGGTAAAAAAGAAAGTTAAATTTTAAGACCAAAATTTTTTTATCTTACTATAAAACTTATATACTGAGAGAAGGGATAAATAGTTTTGGCATACTGCAAGCAGACAATCTTCATTAACGACAAAATATTTTGATGTCATCGAGGAAGTTGCCATCGTCGGCGATGCTAATATTCGAAGATATTACCATCGAAGTCGTCGATGTTAATATCTTCGATATTAACAACAGCATCGTCGGAGATGTTAGTCCAAGATGTTAAATTTTTCTAAGAGATACTCATCATTCGACCGATCTTGTTGACTTACTGAACTTTGACCGGCAGTGTGATGGTTTCGTGTGTCTGCCAAAGTATGTTCCAATTGTGGATTTCCTTCTCTTGGGTCTAGAATGAACATTGCTTAGGTATCACTTCATTGTTCACTCATTTCAGGTAGATAAATAAATGCTAAAAACTCTGCTAAATTTGCAAAACTGAGAAGCTCTGAAGGACTTTTCAGTGATTTCTTATTGCTGAGGAAAAGAATACAATAGAAAATTCGTTCCATTATTATGATGACGTTATTATCATCATTGTTAATGTCGGAAAAACTCCGAAAATCCTAATGCAAATTTTCTGTCGGATTACCAAAATTTAAAGCTATTTAAAGCTCGGAAAAAACTGAAGGAAATTGTAATACGTCCAAATAGCTAAAGAATTTGTTGTATAAATTGGTAAATAATTTCTCCTTTGTTAGAGGTCAATTTGTTGTCTAACGTCAATCGGTAAGAATATCTTTTCCATTGATGTTGAGATGATTTATGGCGATTTTCCTTCTTACAAAGAAATCTAATCCTCTATGTAAACATCTCTTGTATGAGTGAAATTATTGTCAGCTTTGTAAGTACCTTAAATGGTGCTTACAAAGCTCCTCCCTAATCCTTACACATATATATGTGAAAAAATCCTGGAGAGTTCAGTTTTTACAAACCAGCAGACGATACATCCTCTTCGCTTATCCCCCACGTATAAACTACAAGCGACGACATCTTCGCCTATCCGCGCCATTGGACAACAATCTACGATATTCTTCTATTCACCAAATACATTTCCCATAACGTATTCCCAATTCAACGGCCTATCAACTAACCGACAATCAAATTATTGTCCAAGGCAACGGCAAGGAGTTTGTTAGTTGATCATACTAATTGCTTTTTGTACAACTAATTTATCATTGCTTATCAATTCATAGTGTTATATACATACATATTTTATACTGCTTTTCCTGTTGTTAACTAGTAATATTGTACAAGAACAATATTACCTCCGGAATAAATCTGTATCGTCGAGAAACGAGTTCAACAAAGAAAAGAAAAACAAATTTCCCAACAGTCAACACTATTTAAATTCATCGGACTGTAAGTACGCTAATTGCTCGGATTCTGTCACTCCGTTCATTGTCATATCAGTAACTGCCAAACATCCACTGCGATAAACGACAAGCAGCTATCTACTGAGGTTAGAAAAATGCTGCAGTGAGTATTGAATTTTGATTTGCCACTTTGCTATCGCAGATGTTTTCATGTGAACAAACACGTTGAAACTTCTTTTGCTAAACATAAACTCGCGAAACTAACCTCTAACTCCGTGGCATCGTTGATTATATTCTCGTAGTTTATGTTTAGAAGGAAAGGAATCGCTAGAATTTTCACGTTGAGCTTTAGATTGATGTATTTCGT
>NW_018108684.1:2074-5275 GCF_000183805.2 Loa loa | reverse complement strand
CTTTTAAATTTAATAATTATTGCTTTTATTAATTCAATTATCGTTTAAGCTACCTGTATTCCAGAAGACTCATAAAATCGTGAATTACACGTGCATTCAGAATCTCGTTCAAGTTATATTCCTTTTGAAACTGTGAATTTCTGTAAAAAAGGAGGAAAAGAAAAAAAGTAGCAATAGATGTTGCAAGTAACAGATGAAGATGGCCTTTAATAATGAATTATATTATGGCAATAAAGTAAGTGATTTGATTTGATAGCCTTCATGGGGACTAATTGTATTAATTAATAATGGTATTAGTAAATTTTGATCTCAGTGCTGCATTCCGGAATATAGGACTGATGGTTTATCCAACCCATTTGCCGAAAATGACTCCTTTTTGAACTGATGAATTGATCAATTTAGGTGTCAAAATATTTATTTTTTAAATTTTATGCAACAAATCATTTATTTGAGAAATTTGTGAATTCTAATTAAAACCACTCATAATATTCTTTTTCGGCTTCACCGACAGAAGCCGGTAGGTATGTTTGGGATATTTGAAAGAGCATGATCCACATCGTGTTTACAACCTACTGTCAAAATCATTATCTAATTGATTGGGCGGAATGGCTGGTGCAGCTCTAACCGACAACTATCCAGAATGACAAATTAATTCCTTGATAACGGATTCACTAATGACATCAGATTTGTATAAGCAAGATTTAAAAGCAATTCTTTATCATTATAACAGACAAATTACTTCATCAAAGCATTTATCAAAACTGGTTAAAGATATTTTTGATATTTCCGAAATTTCGCCAAGAATTGCAAGCATTCGTCGAAAGTATTCAAAGCTCCAATAGAAAATTTTTTCATATATTCTTTTTATATAAAATCCTTAGATAATTCTCCCATGGTAAAAAAGAAAGTTAAATTTTAAGACCAAAATTTTTTTATCTTACTATAAAACTTATATACTGAGAGAAGGGATAAATAGTTTTGGCATACTGCAAGCAGACAATCTTCATTAACGGCAAAATATTTTGATGTCGTCGAGGAAGTTGCCATCGTCGGCGATGCTAACATTCGAAGATATTACCATTAGAGTTGTCGATGTTAATATCTTCGATATTAACAACAACATCGTCGGGGATGCTAAGATAGTTGAAGATGTTATCATCGGGATAATTTAAGATGTTAAATTTTTCCGAGGGATACTCATCATTCGAGCGATCTAGTTGACTTGCTGAACTTTGACCAGCAGTGTGATGTTTTCGTGTGTCTGCCAAAATATGTTCCAACTGTGGATTTCCTTCTCCTGGGTCTAGAATGAACATTGCGTAGATATCATATCATTGTTCATTCATTTCGGGTAGATAAATAAATGCTAAAAACTCCGCCGAATTTGCAAAACTGAGAAACTCTGCAGGACTTTTCAGTGATTTCTTATTACTGAGGAAATTAATACAATAGGAAATTCGTTCCATTATTATGATGACGTTATTGTCATCATTGTCAATGTCGGAAAAACTCCGAAAATCCTAATGGAAATTTTCCGTCGGATTACCGAAATTTAAAGCTAGTATCGGAAAAAACTGAAAGAAATTGTAGTACATCCAAATAGCTAAAGACTTTGTTGTATAAACTGGTAAATAAATTCTCCTTTGTTAGAGGTCAATTTGTTTTCTAAGGTCAATCGGTAAAAATATCCTTTTCATTGATGTTGAGATGATTTATGGCGATTTTCCTTCTTACAAAGAAATCTAATCTTCTATGTAAACATCTCTTGTATGAGTGAAATTATTGTCAGCTTTGTAAGTACTTTAGATGGAGCTTGCAAAGCTCCTCTTTAATCCATACATATATATATATATATATATGTGAAAAAAATCCTGGATAGTTCGGTTTTTACAAACCAGCAGACGATACATCCTCTTCGCTTATCCTCCGCATATAAACTACGAGCGTACATACATATTTTATACTGCTTTTCCTGTTCTTAACTAGTAATATTGTACAAGAACAATATTACCTCCGGAATAAATCTGTATCGTCGAGAAACGAGTTCAACAAAGAAAAGAAAAACAAATTTCTCAACAGTCAACACCATTTAAATTCATCGGACTGTAAGCACGCTAATTGCTTGAATTCTGCCATCCCGTTCATTGTCATATCAATAGCTGCCAAACACCCGCTGCGATATATTGAATTTTGAATTGTAATTCACTGCCGTTGGTGTTTTACAACACTTTTTTATGTGAACATACACGTTAAAAACTTTGCAAAACTAACCTCTAACTCCGTGGCATCGTTTCTTGTGCTTTCGTAGTGTTCTCTTATAAGAAAAGAAAGAGCCGCAGATTTCACATAGAAGTTGAGGTTGATGTTTCTCGTAATGCTGTCGAAGTGCCATTGCGGTACGGTATTTCTTTCCACATGTGGACAAAGCACACTTGTATAAACCATGTTCCTTGTGCATTTCAAGATGTTTTAAATATTCCTTATGCGTCAGCGTAGTCGCATTACAATAACGACAGTCATGCTTCTGTTTGACTGAAAAACTGATATGTTTTTTGTGTTCACAAATAACATTTTATATGCTAATAATGAAACTGCTGATCTAACTGAGGATCTTACGTTGAGCATGGAATGAGCATTTCTTACCTGGAATATTTTGAACTGAAGCGATGCATAACAGAAGATTGAACCAAATAATATATACCATCGATGCAGTGAAGAACAACGCGTAGTGCAGAATTTTTGAAATGGCAGAAATGCTGGAATGGAAGCTTTTTATTTCAGATTGGTTGGAATTAAACGGCCAAAGGTTCAAACAGATTTTAATTTATGCGATTCACATTATTTTTTATATTTCTTTCTGTTGCATTCTCATTTTCTGATCTCTGAACTGGTAGTTGATGAATGCGCTTTGGGACTATTACGAAATAGTGAAAGCTTGAATATTTCGATGACAGAGGAAATGTAAGGATTTGCATAAATTAAAACTGGTGAATTATTTGTATTGTGTGAAGATTTGCATAAATTAAAATTGGCAGATTATTTTTATTAACTGTCATTGGTTAAAGGAATNTTTAATCCGTACAGTACTGAATAACTTTATTTGCGTTTTGTAGCATTGTTATGAAAATTTTCAGTTTTTCGTTCTATCTATTCGAAATAATGGTGAACAATTTTTCTAATTAAAGAGTTGACTTGATCAGT
>NW_018108684.1:0-1831 GCF_000183805.2 Loa loa | reverse complement strand
TAAAACAAATCGACTTCCTCACAAACGCTTTCGCACTAAGCGCTTCATTTGGATAGATTTGATTGGAGTTTGATTATCCAACCATTCAGCTCGGCAACTAAATTATCTGGCAGTCTTTCCTATTTCACGACAGTTAGTGATTTAATTTGAAGTCATTTATTTTATCTGCTGCAAAAGATTTTTTGAGTAAAGGAATGGTAGCGAAATAATAAGAGAGTTGAGCTTATCCGAATGATACAAATGACCATCTTATAGGTTCTGATAATTTTCCCATTTCGTTAACTTTAAGCCAAAGTATTAGTAAGTACAAGCAAGTACTTTTAAAAATTATTTCACTCATTCCTAATTCTTCGTCATTTCTGAATTTTTTTTCAAAAAAGGAAAAAAAGAAACCTGAAATTATCTTCAGCAAACCTTGGAAGCATTTAGGAAAACTGAATGTATCGTCAGTAAGCATTTTCGTAATTAGTGTTGTCATTTCCTTTTTGTGAGGAGTTTTCTTCCTATCGCTTTTCTTAAAGCCTCCTTTGTCAGTCCAATAAACCGTTTATAAACGCCACCACCCCAAGGCGCTCGTGGAATTGTGTTCCTCCAAATCATACCTTTTCCGCCTAGGAAATTGGCTTTTTCGTCCATTATTTTTTTGAACACTAGTTGAAATTGGCTGGCATTGTCGCTGAGTATTAGTTTTGGATATCCTCTACGGGCAACGAATCTTCTCATAATATGCGAGAAATTTTCAGCGGATAAATCTTCAACCAGTTCAAGATGAACTGCCCTAGTTGTAAAACATGTGAAGAGGGCGATCCATCTTTTTATTACCCCAGTAGGCGATTTAATCGAAAGGGGGCCCAAATAATCTAAACCTACCTGCTCGAATGATCTTGATCGCATTACTCGTGATTCTGGTAAGCTTGGCATCAGTGGCAATTTGAAGGGTTTTGCTTTCCATCGCTTCCAAGCCATGCATGAGGATATTGTTCGTTTTATTTGGCCCTTCATTTCGGAATCCAAAATCTGCGCCTTATTGCAGATAAGGTGTGCGCGACACCAGCATGGTACAACCTATCATGTTGTTGCCAAATGATGAGTTTAGTTATATCGTTTCTATTTGGTAAATAAATGGGATATTTGCTTTCGTTATACAGTTCTGAATTTTCTAGTCGACTGTTGGATCTCCACAACTTGCCATTTCCTTGTTGGAAGAGATCCCATCTCTCTATTTCTTCACTCGTTAGGTTCTGTGATTGTGCCTGCCTGATTAATAATCACCCTGCTAAATTGTAATCATCTTTTGATATTTTACTACCTGTTATAGACAATGATTTTAGCCAAGGTATATCCCTTTTATAAAACCTTTTAATGAATCGAAGAGTCCAAACGGTTACTTTAATTATCTTAGTCCATTTACTAAAGCGGTGTGCTTCAATAAATTGAATTTTATCTTCTACATAATTATGTGTGGTAGTCTTCGCTAAATTTGTCATTACCGCTTGTATAATCTCGTCCTCTGCATTATAACTGAACCCTCCGTTAGGCCATTGTGATGGATCCTTATCCAGCCAGTACGGATCATTCCACCATAATCTGTTATAGCGAAGTTTGGTTGATGAAATTCCTCTTGTGGCCATATCGGATTGTTATAGCTTGGTACCATCTTATAGGTTCTGATAATTTTCGCATTTCGTTTACCTTAAGCCGAAATATTAGTAAGTATAAGTTAATACTTTTAAAAATTATTTCACTCATTCCTAATTCTTCGTCATTTCTGTAATTTTTTTTTGAAGTAAAAAAAAAAGTAAAACTAGAAATTATATTCAGCAAACCTTGG
>NW_018108683.1:29250-38492 GCF_000183805.2 Loa loa | reverse complement strand
AAGCAGTTAGAGCAGAATGACATTCAGGATGTCTACTGTTCGCATTATCAAGCATGGTTCTGATGTTTTCCAGTACGCGAGTGTCAATTTGTGTACAGCTTTGAGGACAGGTGTACGCCTTTGTCTTTTTGTCTTTGTTCAACAACATCTGCTGATCCGTTGGCTGCAGTTAGCCATTCGGGTGGAGATGGAGATGAGCTTTATTTAAGCCACTTTTTCTAGGCCCTTCTCCTATGGAGCAAGCAGTGCTTTCCTTGGGAAAAGTGGCTTGGTCGTTCATGATGTTGCCGAGCGACCGTTATCTCTGAAGTCAATCTCAAGCAATTAATATCCTGAACCGCCTGCACGCAGAGTTGGATCTGCAGCTTCCAGTGCATCCTATCAGCTGCCGTTCCATTTCTCGTCTGTTGTTACAGGGCTTTACAAAAGCGGGTTTATCCTTCGAACCTGCACAGAGGATTTTTTAGGTGTGGCGTAGCATGCGCGGAACTGGCCCCTTACTCTTAAAGTTTATCTGTAAGGGCCTAGCGAGCTTGGATGGTGACAGCGAAGTCTTCAGGGCATAAGTTTAGTTAGAGTATTCTTATTTGAGATGGATGGCCTTACAAGCTAAGCGATCTCCATCTGCTCCGGTTTGGAGTTGTCTTTCTCCCAGGACAGTTGCCGGAAGTCTAGCGAATCCATCCTGCCTGTAAAAACATTTTATCTGGCTCTTCAGTTCAGTACCGGAGGTATTTACCACTGCCAATATAGCTCGCAACCTCATAAGGGCACGCAAGCTTCTCTCTTGCGACAAGGAGTGACCATGGAGATTAAAGTAATAACTTATAATTTCATATGCTAATTTCATTGACGACAAAGTACCATAATTCCGCCCTCTGTGTCTTGTGGAACAACTAAGTAACAGCTTTAATGATACTTTATTTCGGTAGTAAAAAGGTAATGTCACTGAAACCCTTGCTTACCAAACCAATTTGCAATTAGACGCGATGAATAATGATAAAAAAGGATTATAAAAAAGATGAAGCTGGGAAGCGGATTTGTTAACTGCAGTGCCAAATTGAAAGACCATATGAATACACAAATTGAAATACGAAGTTGGAGGAAGCTGACGAGAGAGGAGAGATGACGCATTGGCTGGCAAAAAGTAGGAATGCTGTGGAATGAACGGGTTTTAGTGCTAATTGCTGGATTAAAACAGACGGATGGATTAAACGGTTTGTGGATACCGATGGGGAAAATAATGAATAAAACTACGGTTTTCCTCTAATCATCGGCCATCAATCTGCTGCTGTTTCCTTACTGTTTCTGCACTGTGTTATTGTGACTGATTGGCGACACAGAAATGTTTCCTTAATGATGTGCAAAGATGTAAACGTACGGACGTATTGTATAGATACATGAAAGGAACTGTGATGTATGTGACAGTGATAGTCTGTTTCATAGTGATTTCAAATTAAATCAATTTTCCAAACAATACCTGGCCGCGCTAATTTAACTGAATTCAGTTTAGCAGATAGATATGCAATATGAGTAGTAGTGAATAATACAATCTATGCCGGCCCGATCTTATTGCTGTGATTATTTTAGACTACATTATTGAAGGTGACAGTAACTTGTTCGGCTGACCAACAGGAAACGTTCAGTCTCCTTCCACGATGAAGTTTCTCCTTCCACGATGAAGTTCAAATGCAATTCTTTGGAGAACCGGATGAAATCTTTCGTATTCAGATTGATGGTTCAAAAAATTAGCGCGATCTTATAAATTTATTCAAAAGTCTTACACGCATAAATTTTCCGAGACAATGACAAGCACAAAAAATAGTTGCTTGAGTGGGAAGTAAATCGATAGCAAATAGTGCTAAAATTATGAATTGTCATCAACTATATTCCGCATTTTAAGCGCATTTACTTAAGTTTCTATGCTAGGGCAGAACTTAATCACATACTCAATTGGCCCAAAAGAAACCCATACCATCTTCGACTTAAAAATATCCAAAAAACTTTGCAATTAAGGGTCTTTTTGCACTAAAAACTCGTCTTTTTGAAATTTTACTTAAAGTAGAGCTGTTGCTGAACAAATTCACAAACTTTGAAGTAGTATGAAAAATGATCCTCTCAACCTGCCCAAAATCATACTTCTGACCGAAAACGATACCTTAAGACCTGCTCTGCATTGAAAAATGTCACAATATTTAGTAGACACAGCTGAAGATGATTTAGGAAGGAATTTCCCAATTCCCAATAAAGTTTATTATGTTAGTGCAAATTCCTCATATTAAAGTTAACACAAAGTCAAAAGTGGACAATAGTTGTCTGTCACGTAAGTATATATCATTGTCTCTGACTCCCCCTGTTTTCAAAGTGATAATCGACAAGAATGAGGCTGAAGACGGACAAACAAACATTGCAAAGGATTTCATGACTGCGCTCGCAACACTGCTCGTCTCGACGACAAGTAATGGATCCAGAAAAGTGACGGTGAGGAAGAAAGTTACTGTTCTGCTAGTTCACAATAAAATGATGGGAATGTTAGAAATTGTTGATCATGCAGCGCATGTTCTTATATATCTTTCATAGACTACTTGGCATGCGATCTCATCACAATCTCATTAGTGAACTCATTAGTGCGATCTCATTAGTGAACATTATTTGACTGGGCTGGAAGGACTTTGGTAATTTTCGGATAAATGGGAAAAGGTGGATATCTATTCAAAGTAGCTACAAACCGATCATTTGCGATTTGAAGATATGAGCGAGAAAGAGAAACTGAAATCCTGATTTCCCTTTGTTTTCATAATCACATTATAGATCATTTTTGCATTTGAGAGAATAATGTCTGATTATAAATATCACAATTACATTTTACACAGTCAAGACGGTTACTGTTCATCAACTCTGGAGTCGATTCTAGATATCATATTAGCATACAGTAAATACATTTTATAGACTCGAGGAAGAAAAACGAAATCTTAAACCTAAAACCTTGATGCCTTAGCGACAAAGATTAGCTCTGAAAAACACCGTGATTTTCGTCATCGGTTACACCATCCAAAAATAATGCTTTCCATTTGGAAGCAAAAGCCCGTATTCCAGAGTTTCTGCTGTGCTCTATCATCCACCATGTCTTACTTCCACAAACCATTGTTTTCAGCTATGTTAATAAAGAAGTGAATGCGGTCCTGGCGAGTTATTTCCATCAATGCATTAAAAATACTAAGCTTTAGCCACCTGGTAATTATTATTGTGAAATTTAGCACTGACAGTTGCGAAAACATTTCTAATCAATACATGCCAGATATGGAATTGTCAACTTCTTTGAGATCGACGCTAAGTTGGTATATCTCTGCTTTAATGCCTACGATGTTCAAGTCTTCCTTATCCACCTCTTCAACACCATATTCGTATCACAAGCATTGTTCGAAAATGACTGTTGTGTCATCTATGATTCGATATGATTAAGCTCTTCGTTGTCTGCTGATCACGTCACGTTTCTGCAACTAGTCAATGAGATCAGTAGTATTGAAGAGATCACCTGATGCTGTCCCGTCCTTCTCCTCCTCATTGATCAGTATTGATAAACATATAGTTATTGAGAAACGATAATCAGACTGATCAGACTTCTGTGGAGCTTTCTACTACTTACTTCCATATTTGACAAATCAATGGAACGGAATGCATCTCTTGGCTTCGAGAAAGTCACTGTTATATGGTGCAGCTGCAATCCTTCAAGCTCGGTTTTCTTTGAATCCAGTTCCAGTTTTCGAAGTCTTCCCTCTATTTCTTTCTGGCCATTTAATGGACGGAAAAATATTTAATAAAATACTCGATAACATTGTCCAAGCACCTCAATTGTACTGAAAGATTCTAGTTCCGCTGTCTCTACTGCTAACATACAACTTATTTATAGCACTAACTTTTCAACCAGACGCTAATAGTTACCATATCATTCATGCGAATCTGATTTTGTATTGCATTATCACATTGATTTTCCCGAGTCACCCGTTTTGAAAAAAGTTAGTAGAAGCAGTACGAATTTGTCCATTACGTCTTTAAATTTTCAGTTTAACTTAATTTTTGTCCATGAGGGCTTCCTTTAAAGATATTCCGACTACAGTCTGTTGATCTTTCTTGTCGATTTGATACCATTCGAATAACTTGTCAATTGGTTTGCCAATTCTCAGTGACTCTTGGTTAAAAGATTTGTTCAGAAACGGTCATGCACTAAGATCACTTGCTTGACTAAAGTTGTTGATAAGTGTCACCTGCTGAGTGAGCTATTAGTGGTACGGACCAGTAATAAATTACCATCATAAATAAAGCAGCAAACACAGCGGAATGTTCCAGTCATCGCTTAGTCTTTTTACTTGATTCGAGCAGAATTTTAAATTTTCATGGTGAAACAGTACTGCGCTTCCAAAATGTGACCTCTGCACCTAGATTAGGTTTAGCATATTAATGTTTGAGTCTCTTTGGTTTTGTTCAGTTACCAGATTTGTTTGGTGTTTGTGTTGGGTCTCGGCGATACAGATTTATTCGAGATGTAATATTGTTCTTGCCAATATTAATAGTTAACAACAAGAAAAAGGGTATAAAATATATATGTATATTACACGATGAATTGGTAAGCAATGATAGATGAATTATATACAAAAAGCAAGTAATATGATCAACCAACAAACACCTTGTCGTTGACTTGGACAATAATTTGATCGGTTAGTTGATAGGTCGTTGAGTTGGGGATGTTACGGGAAATGTATGTAGCGAATAGAAAGAATATAGTAGCTTGCTGTCCAGTGGTGGCAGATATGGGGAAAATGTCGTTGGACGCGGAGGATAAGCGAAGAGGATGTATCGTCTGCTCGGTTGTGAAAAACCGAACTATTCTGGATTTTTCCTTATGTATGTAAGGATTAGGGAGAAGTTTTGTAAGCTCCATCCGAGTTATCATGGAGGTATGGCTAGCCTTTGACACTGTCCATTGTGTAAGTACTGAGACGTTTTTGTTTTACGCTGTTCATTGTTAGCTTATATCCTCTTCATTGCTTTAATTTTACAAGATTTCGCCATCCCGTTTGTTGGATATTGTGGAAATTTTGTTTAAACATAGCTTTAATTTTGGTAATCCGACAAAAAATTTGCATTACGATTTTCGGAATTTTCCCAGCAGTTGGCATTAGGAAGCCAAAATTGCAGTTTCAGCTAAACGAGTGACAGAACTTGTGCATGGTCATTGTAAGTTAACGGGGTTAACAGGAAAGGTGAAAAATTTTGATGGAGCAAAGTAATGCAACCTAGACGATGAGAATCAGTTGCATAATTTGCAACGCTTGCAAACATAAAATAATAAAAACGCTCTTTTCCATAAAACTTACATTGCCGTGGAGAGCCCAGAAAGGATTTATGAACGGCTTAGTTTGATTTTACTTTGTGGATGAGTCGTGGAAGAAATTTTTTCTTAATTCTAGAATTTTTTCTTAATTCTATTGTACGTTTCATTTTGAATATTTGTGAATGTAATTATTTCGACATGCACTTTACCGACTAATTATTCATCACAAGCTATTCATAATAAAACCTTGGAAAAAGATGCAACAAACATTATTACTGATATCAAGAACACTGTAACACGGATTGTACTGAAAATTATTTTAACAAATAAAATCAGGCTAGATTAAGGATTTCATGCAGCTGAATTGAAATCCATCAATTGTACGATTGATAAGATAACGACGTCAGGCGGGTTATCATCAAGTCAAAATCATAAATAATGGAAATAGATTCCCAAAAGTGAATTTTCATCGATTTCGTATGAGGCGGTGATTATGTCATTATCACCTAGCTCTTGTTTTTTTCTCGCATTATCATCTTTCAATGTTCTAACAAAAAAAAAAAAAGAAAAAAGAAAAAAAAAATGGTCAGATCGAAATACCCGCAGGATCTAAAAATGCTACAAATCCCTTGAAACGAATTTTCAGAACCAATTATGGAGACTCTGAAAGTTCTGGACCTTGTTAGAATAAAGATATACCATCGGAAAGTTCTTCTCACTTGTGTTTGCATTTTCGCTATTTAGACCATTGAAAATTTCTCCTGCACAAACCAGTTTTTACTCCATGATGCTTATAGGAGGTAGTTTCATAACCTATTGCTTCTATAGCATTTTCGACTTTAGGTCAAATATTTTCCATTTCTCTACATGTCTCATCCTTCGATTTTGTATAAAAAAAAAACTGTGTGGTCGAGATACTGCACAACCAAACATACCTGATTCAAAGCAAGTCATGGTCGAGAGAATCCTCTGACCGGAAATTATCTTTTTTGCTAGCTGTAAATAATAAAAATTGAAGGCATGTTTCCTGAAAAAGAGAATGAATTCGAGAATATTTAAATAATTGTTATGAAACTGATAATGTTCATGCGCATAATGCACTTGTTATTTTCAAGGAATCTATCCATTTGCCTGACCCAACCGTCCCCAGTTTTCAAACTGTTTCAATCGCTCTTTTTCGCTTCTTTATACTTTGCACTTTTCACATTCTGTTATTTTTACTACTAATTATGTTTTGAGTGTTTTATACAAACATTTTCCTGTTGGCATTCTAATTAGTTGGTGAATCAAATTGACTGGTTAAAAGGTGACACTGTACACATCACTCAACAATATTATCGATGCTCAGTTGTGTCTAATATGTATCACCGTTATCAGAAAACATTGCACTTATCCAGATATTTTTGATCTATCCACACAGCTCACAAATTCTTTCTTCTACTAGCACGGGTTGTCATAAATTGTCGTTTGCATAAATCATAACCGGTTCACGTCTGCACAATTTTTTTCAATGTTCGTTAAGTGCAAATTAAAAAAAAAAAAGCCTGTTGTCTTTCCATTAGTACAGTTATTATTTGCATATCAATTCAAAGGACATTTCACAGAGGCTGAAAAAGCATCGTTTGGTCAGGGCTATTATTGCTAATGATGATGTGCCAGACCAAAGTGCAGGGAAAAAATAAATTGTAGAGTACTTGTTGATGAATGTACAGCATATTTGGCATTCCAGTAGATATTAATTCAAGTCTGAACACCAACATAGGTTTCTTTCCTTATAATATCTATAAATCGTTTGGCAGTCGGCCACGGGGAGTTCTTATGGTAACTTCTTATTAATTACATGCCATGGCTAACATATAAATCTTATTGAGCTTCTATCCATGATTTGTTCTAATTACTGATAAAAACATATTTTGTGCATTTTCCTTATGCGAAAATTGCAGTTAAACTAGGTAGATTAAAGAACTTATTCCAATATCGATTTAGATGATGACAGAATTTTAAATTATACCCAGGTATACAAATGGTCTATGTGCCACAAGTAAGAACAAAAGGTTAAACAGCATTAATAATAGCAGAAGTAAATACAAACAAAACCAAATAGATTTCATCATCAATTTTTATAGCAGTGAAAAACATCACTTGCCATTTTGTAGAAAGTACCATCGTAAAAAAAGGAAACATTGAAGCTATTCTTTAAGTGATAGTGTTATCAGATTTATTAAATAACATCCAACATATATTTTATTCAGTAAGTATGCTACATCCTAATTTTGAAGTTCTCTATATTATAACTTTAAAAAATTACTTTTCTATATGCTAATAGCTTTGAAAAACTTCGGAGTAATGTTGCTTTCAATGCTTAGTAACGACTCTCTATGAAAGATCTGGAAGAAAAATGCTCATGAGCTGCCAAGAAAGAAAGTAATAAGAGTAATTGAACATCAAATGATAACAAACTATGTCAAAAAATTCGTATTAGACTACTTTCGCAGAGTTTACTGAGTGATGTTTTAGAAGAAAAGTTACGTCCTGGAGTGGGTGGAACGTCCTGAGTTCACAGACCAATGTGTTTGTTTGAAGAAAAGACTGAATTATAAAGCTTATACTTTGTCACACTGCTTTTGCTTCAATTATGCAGAATAACTGAAAAACTTCAATTATGCAAGATAAAACCATTATTGATTAAACACTAATTAAGTATTGGTCCCTTTCACTTAGCAATTATGTTTGGACGATACACAGAACGTGTTCTAGACGATGACGTTATTATCCGTAGTTGAGATTTTCGTTCAGTATGCTGCGTCATTATTGTACAATGGGTGGAACAGGAGGACAGGCAGTATTTTCGATTCTAATGCAATACCACCATTCATTTCATGCCGCCCAAATCGAATGTCTCTTCTTCCACTTCCACAAATCAACAGCGCATCGCTCATTTCTTGTTTTCGGTATTCAAACATTTCATCCTTCAGTAAGCTTATTGCTCGTTCAGTTTGAAGGAGAGGAAGTGATTCTAAAGTGCATTTTTGTTTCCGAAAAAGTTTATTCTCTTTCAATTGAAACTAAAAAAGACTATTCATCCGATGTTCGCCTTATAACTGAAAAAAATTCACATTAAAACCCTTTACTTATGTTCAACCGGCTGCTCATAATCATCCCGACTGCTGTTTAAACTTACATCCATGATGTATCATCTTTGATGTCCGCTTAATATAAATAGTAAAATGTCTAAAGAAGAGCTATGCAGATATTTCTAAAGGTGCTGAAATAATATTGGAATGCAATCTTTTTCGATGACATTATTGGTCCGGGAGGTTGTGAGTGAAGTACCATTTAGTCATGTCATTTTGATCAGCTAAATCTATCCATCACATCCAGGAAGTTTATGGCAGTATTTCAAATTTCTAGGTTCCCGGTACACTGTCCTCGGGAAGCTGCGAGCGGAAGCACATTGCCACTAACTAATAAGGTTAATTGCTAGTAATATTTCGAATTGTTGAGTTGGAAATTGCTAAATGTTTGACAGCTACAAGAACAGTATTCAGCTGAGGAAGGAGAGAAATCGATAATCTCAGACAATATTTTTTTCTGAAAATTGACAATTCACTGTTAGTCTGAATGATTGTCTGACATCTATCAACAGATGACATCTCAATACTTTAATGTCATCCAAATTTTTCACAACAATTCAATTGTTGTAGTAGAGAGTATGGTTAATACATTACATTTACTAACTAGCTAAGTTTTTTTTTTTTCTTTTTTATAATTTACAAATCGTTGACCATGTAAACAAACGTTAATTTTCAATTATATCTTCTTCAATATTAGTTTATAAATTTAGTTAAGCAATTAACTATTTCGATTTTTGTAAATTACTCCTAATTAAATAATAAGATTTTGAGATAAA
>NW_018108683.1:0-29230 GCF_000183805.2 Loa loa | reverse complement strand
CCCGACTGCTGTTTAAACTTACATCCATGATGTATCATCTTTGATGTCCGCTTAATATAAAATAGTAAAATGTCTAAAGAAGAGCTATGCAGATATTTCTAAAGGTGCTGAAATAATATTGGAATGCAATCTTTTTCGATGACATTATTGGTCCGGGAGGTTGTGAGTGAAGTACCATTTAGTCATGTCATTTTGATCAGCTAAATCTATCCATCACATCCAGGAAGTTTATGGCAGTATTTCAAATTTCTAGGTTCCCGGTACACTGTCCTCGGGAAGCTGCGAGCGGAAGCACATTGCCACTAACTAATAAGGTTAATTGCTAGTAATATTTCGAATTGTTGAGTTGGAAATTGCTAAATGTTTGACAGCTACAAGAACAGTATTCAGCTGAGGAAGGAGAGAAATCGATAATCTCAGCAATATTTTTTTCTGAAAATTGACAATTCACTGTTAGTCTGAATGATTGTCTATGGTGAGGTCATTCAACATTAAAACAAAAATTCGGTAAGTACAAACTAAGCAGTTGCACATGTTCAGAGAAATCGGAAAAAGACATACTCCCTTCTCGGAAAGTTATGAATTAAAATATTCTACTCTGTCCACTTGAAAGTTTTCCGGATACAGCTAAGAATTTTGTTCTTATACAGGGGACGCAATAGACAATGCGAGAGAGTTAGAAAAATCGAATTAGAAAAGGCGTATATAGTTCTTCCTGAAAGCCAAGAACCAGAAATTTGGCACTTCTCGAGTGATTCGGACGTTAGGGTTACTTGGTTGCAAAATTTTAATATTTCAAATTCCTTGTAAACGATAGAATGTCCTTGGTTGATCAGTGTGGATTGTGCGCCTTCTATCCGATATAAAGCTGTTACAACTCACAATTTCGATGACGTCAATTGCCAACTGGTCAGGCAAAACGCCCGGGGAATTCCGAACTAACTTGATTAGCGTTTCGATCTCAAACTATCAACTTCTTATAAAAGTAACTGTTTCGGTTCCTTTGGCTGTCTTATTTCACATTCATTTGAAAGCACTTCCACACTTCTCTTATACCTGATCGATCCTTTGATGGGACACTTATAATGTCTACTCTCGTCCAGAAAAGTGGAGGACGTTCGGGCAAGTTGTTCGGGTTCTACGGACTTATAAAGTTATGGACTTCTTTCCGTTTCTCTAGCCCCCTCATTCTAAGATAGTGCGGGATATCTTTTCATGACTCTATAATAACTGACCATAGTTTTGTTCAGAAAAGATTAGGATATTATTTGTAAAGCCTTAGACATACATGCGAAGAAGGTTACTCTTCCTTTGAGAATTTCCGAAAAGTCGTGTTGTTTTTTCTTTTCATCCATTTCTTTAATTGTTGAGTGATATCCAAACTGGTTTCTTTTGTATTTATATAACGTTTAATCATTCCATTATTTCGATGACCTTAAAGTCTGAAATACTGCAACAGAGATTAAGAGTAGTGGAAGTCGAAGAATACTGTTCCCTCTTCTCATCTCCTTTATTCCTTACAATACACGGCTTCCTGGAAAAGTTAGGCGGGCTCTATCCATCTATCTGTTCTTAATATTGAATATGCACAATGAATTGTCCTTTTCTACAATTGAACCAGAGCCAACCAGCATAATGGAAATTCATAGTCTGGTAATTTCTGTTGCTGAGTATGTTGAAAAATAATTGGCTCTCAATCCATAAACTTTCAGAAAGAGTTGAATATGTCACTGGTGGGTACATAAGCAGTGATGAGAATAGACTATATATGTTAAAGCTGAAAGGCTCTGCAACAGAGTAAAGTCCAGAAAACATGCTCACGATGCACGACTTCCGAGAAACACGGGCTTCGTTGGCTTCTTTGCTACTTGAGACAAGCAAAACGGTGGGAATTTTTCTCAAAACTTGTTTGTTCAAAATGGGCAGCAGTTACGAGAAGTACTGGCATGATGTAGATATGAAACCTTTAACAAATAATGCGTCAATGGGAGCACTCGTGAGTCATCCCTGCATACTTATGTGAGGATCCACCGTTCAGTGGACATACCCTTCCAATAACTCTTTTTATAAACAAGGTCCAAAATAATTTTTAGTTTTTTGAAAACAAATTCGATTTCAAGATTTGTTGTTCGAAACTGCTTAATTAGTCCCCTTTGGCAGCGTTTTTCTCTCCTAGTTATCTTTTTTTCCTTTTTTTTCGTGTTGGACTTCGATCTTTCTAATATTAATTGCATTTTTTTTTTTTACATCTGTTGAAATGTTGAAATGCATTGCATTCATTCAAGCATTATTAATATTATGTTGTTGTTGTGTATCCAGTTCCGTATTTCGAATATATGGATCACTTGTATGAGGCAGTATGAAGCGAGAGGAAATTGAAAAGTGATCGCTAAGCGAATTTATCTTCCACATAATACCTCTGGATGATCCAAATTTAATGTCGTAGACTATGGAATAGATGCTGGATTTTGAAGGTGGAGAGAAGAAATGTATCAATGGAATTGTGACCAGTTTTTTGGAGGCGGTCATCATCCAGAGGGAAATAATCTGTATGACATCAGTATGTCTGTATGACAGTGTTCACTGTAGAGCAGTTTTTCAGCTTTTCTCACGTTTTCAACCCGACCGAATCAGTGATGGGGTCCATTTCTATAATGTTGACACTCCTGTCCTCTTTTGTTTGTAAATTCTTTTGCTATAAATGCACTTTTTCAAATGAAATTCAGAAGTAAATACATCATTCTCTCCACGTGTTATTGAAGTGTGCTTCTTATTATACCCTATTTAGTGAAAAATTGATTCATTCTTTTATCATACTTCATTTCCCGAAGCAGTACATAAAAATGTTTAAAAAGGGAAGCTCAAACAATTCAAAGCTCAAACAATTCAAAGTACATATTCTATGCAGTTTTTTTTCACGTTTAAAGAATGCGTCAACGTTCAGTACCGTCTTGTGCAGTTTTTTGTTGCAATATATTCTGAGACGTGTTGAAATTTACATCGAATTTTGTTTTAGTGTTGAAGAAAAAATTCAGTCAGGGTTTCCAGAGATGTGTGGGATTTTTGCTTATTTAAACTTCTTAACGCCAAGAAAGCGGAGTGAAATAATTGATGTACTGCTTAGGGGTTTACACAGGATGGAGTATCGTGGCTATGATTCTGCAGGTACAGATGCCAAATAACAAAAAATTTCAAGTTTTTTTAGAGTAGGACCTGAATTTTGACAAGACAAATGTTTGGTGTGAGATCTTATATCACCAAGGAAATTTTTCGCGCATATTTTACTTTTGTAATATATTAATAATGTAATTGCTGTGATGTCCAAGTGGTAATTATAGGACAGCTAACGGTCGTTGGAATCTGTAAATTTCTCCATTTACTCATAACAATAAGAAGTTTTATTTAAATTCAAAAAGTAGATAGTTTAGGACTTGCTGTGGATAATGAAGTGGATAACTCGAAAATTGGTTCGGAAGTAACTCTTCTAAAGAAGGTTGGTAAAGTCAGTGTACTCGAAGACTATATAAAAGGTATATATTTAGTGATTAAATAATGGAATGATTTAATCCCAGAAATAAGTATTTTTTCTTTGACGGCCATAATTATATACTGATTTGTACTGATTTGAAATGCTTATTTGAAGCTTATTTGAGTCAGTATTTAGAAAGTCGTGTCTGCTGTGACGATGTTATCTACAAAACACATTGTGGTATCGCACATACGAGATGGGCGACACACGGTTCACCCAGGGATGTCAACTCTCACCCGCAAAGATCAAATGCTCAAAATGGTATATTTGTTTCAATATGGTTTATAACTACTGAATATCATACGATACCAGCAAGCTTCAACTTCATTTTGAGGTTGTTTTTAATATACCTCCCATAATGTTGCAGAATTCTTGGTTGTTCATAATGGTATCATAACAAACTACCGCGAGGTCAAGGAATATTTGATGAAGAAAGGCTATGAATTTGAGTCGGAAACTGATACCGAAGTTATCGTAAAATTGATTCAACATATTACAAACAAGTGTGAAGGAGCTAGTTTCCGTCAGCTTGTTGAGGCCACCATCCAACATCTTGTTAGTATTTCATACTTACATCATTGTTCATCATAATAAACAGTTACAGTCGCTTGTTTATCCTTTTATTTAAAAAAGTACGAAAGTTCATTATTCTTTCATATTCATTATCGTTGCAGTCCAGTTTGAACTGAAGAGATAATGTTCTCGGGAGCTAGCTGCCAGAGTTTCATATGTATCTAAATCGCTGTTGTGAAATTATGCATCAAATTTTAGGAAGGTGCATTTGCATTAGCTTTCAAAAGCAATCGTTTTCCTGGCCAGCTCGTGGCGACACGACGTGGTAGTCCGCTTCTTATTGGAATCAAAACTACAGGAAGGCTGTCTACTAATCATTTTCCAGTATTTTTCAGTAAAGGTGAGCCTGCATTGTTTTCTAGAGTTCCATTTTTTATTCTTAGCAAATAACCAAACCAATGTTCAACTGCTTGTCAGTTTTTGCTTTTCAATATCAGCTTTTAAGATACCTAAAAAGTTGTTCCTTTCAAATTCCGAGAATTTTTCAGCTCGTCGCTTCATATCCTCCGAATACGCCAGTGAGTCATATATGGAACCATCGATGATTATCGAAACAGGATTCAAAACAAGCACGCCCATCAGAGGAGGAGAAGGTTCATTTCTGTAAACATACGTGAAAGCTACTGTTTGAAAGCTACTTTGTAGACAGCTTCGATTTATGCTAAGTATTAACTCGTAAAAGTGGTTTCCAGCACCCAGCGTGGCGGCATTCCAAATTTTTGATTATAAAGAAGCGGAATATTTTGTTGCATCTGATGCAAGGTAACTTTTTGAACCATTCATTCACTTCGTACTATTTTATTTAATTATCCTTTCGTCGGATGTGATGAAATAGAATTGAAGTATTACAGTAGTTGTGTGGTTACACCAATTACTTTATGTTCTTTTCAATTTTGAAGTTGGAAGCTTTGAACTGGAACAGAATTATTTTTTATTGGCGAGTTATATCCGTTATTTAGCGCAATTATTGAACATACAAAGCAGGTCATATTTCTTGAAGACGATGATGTAGCTGTGATCGAAAATGGATGTTAGCTTTTATCACTTTGTATCCGAGTGAAATCATAATTAATCATTACTTTTAACATCAGCGTCAATACAATTAGGACTTCAAGAATAAGTTATCAATTCTAGAGAAAGCGTCAATTTTTTTTCGACCGTGAAAACTCAAGTTGAATTTTCACATGGCATTTTGTCATTCAGCATTATCAATACATCGCATAAAACGTGGAAATGAAATCCCACAAACACGTGAGGTTCAAAATTTGACGTTAGAACTGCAGCAAATAATGATGGGTGATTTCAAAACATTCATGCAAAAGGAAATTTATGAACAGCCAGACTCTATCGTGAACACAATGCGAGGTCGTATACTTGATGATGGCACTGTTGTTCTCGGAGGCATAAAGGTCTATTTCTTTTTCAAAGTGGTGGTGGCAAATTATATACGTTTTCGATTAATCATTAGTCATGAAAAGAATTCCGCTGTCATCAGCTCAATAATGCCTAAGAGATAAAATGGTTGTTGTGAACTTCTAAAGTGGAAAGAGAAGGGAAGCTAAAGCTATCAAGATATTTCTTGGTTCTTGTCTTTCTTCCATTAAATTTGGAATACTAAAACAGCTTAATAAATCATGTCAGAGTTAAAGATGCGTAGCTTAGCGATAAATGAACTGAATAAGGACGAAAGGATTTACACTGGTAGCATCTTTTATATATATATGTTAACATTGGTGTTTCAGGATTATTTACTGGACATTAAACGGTGCAGGCGACTAATTTTAGTAGCATGTGGCAGTTCGTACCATTCAGCTCTTGCGGTACTGTTTTTTCAGTAAAACAGATCAGACTTAGTTACTGCCTTGCTGTCATTTATAAATAGCTATTTGTTTTTAAACTCACGGAAATAGAGTTCAAGAACTTATAGTGCCGACAAATTATGGAAGAATTGACAGAATTACCAGTGGTACTGGAATTGGCGAGCGACTTTTTGGACCGTGAAACACCGATATTTCGTGACGATGTTTGCTTTTTCATATCTCAGAGCGGTGAAACAGCAGATACTCTCAACGCTTTGAGGCTGGTATTGCAACTGAGAAGTAAAAATGGTTCTCAGCATGTTGCAGATTTTTTTTTTTTATTCTCAATCTTTCGGAGAACTCTCGTTTTTTTCTATGAACAATTACGAAATTTTAGAGGCAGATTTTCTAGATATTGTAAGCCACGGGGAGCACTGACAATAGGTATTACAAACACGGTTGGGAGCAGCATTTGTCGTGAGACACACTGCGGAGTTCACATCAATGCTGGTCCTGAAGTCGGTGTTGCGTCAACCAAAGTATGTATGAATTATTCCCGCGAATTACAAATTCGAACTTGCTAAGGGGAAATCATAAATTATTCAAAAGCACTGGTTACAGGCATACACTTCGCAGATTTTATCGCTTGTGATGTTCGCTTTAACAGTGAGCGACGACCGCATTTCGATGCGCAAACGTCGTGACGATATTATCAACGGATTACGACAGTTACCAGGTTACACTTTTGGTCAAGCTTACTGAAAGATGGACAGGGATCAATTTTCAAATCATTGTTCTCTAAATATTCACCCCTGTTAATATAAAAAAGAGTACTTCTCAACAGTTTGACATGGCACACCTCATATCACATCATCCAACGGCAGTCAATATCGCTAAGAAAAAACGAGAAAGAGTGATTTGTTGCAGACTTGATTCGAGAAGTTTTGGAACTCGATAGTGAGGTACTTGAAATAGCGAAAAAAATCTACAAGGAACGGTCACTTTTGATAATGGGTCGCGGCTATAATTTCGCTACTTGTCTTGAAGGTGCACTCAAAATTAAGGTACAGAGAAAACTGTTCGGATTAGAGACGTAAACTTGATTTATTCAGTTGGCTTTTCTGTTTTTTGAATTAGAAGGAATTTGTAGGAACTGTCATATATGCACTGTGAAGGAATAATGAGTGGTGAATTGAAACATGGACCACTTGCAATGGTTGATAAGAATCGCAGCATCGTCATGGTTATCTGCAGCGATAATGTTTATAGTGTAATTGTGGTTTATACTTGTAGAAAACTTTTCTTGAATTAAAATCAAAAATTTGCGAGACCCACCAAGAAAATGCACCCATATTTCTCTCTAGTAGTAATTTTTAATTCCAATGTTTCTGGTTTTTTGACATAAATTTCACTATCTAATTTAGAAATCAATCAACGCTTTACAACAAGTGCTTGCTCGTGATGGTGATCCCATCATTATCGCGGACTTCGGTGTACCGGAGAATGACGTGAAGGGTAGGCATTCAGTGCTTCGTGTTCCGAAAACAGTGGACTGCATCCAGAACGTCCTTACCGTCATTCCTCTGCAACTGCTCAGCTATCATGTTGCTGAATTAAAAGGACTAAACGTGAGTTCTACTAGAAAGTTGCATTGTCTCATCTGTGTTTGCGAGCCTTCATTCCTTATAGGACTGAATTTCGAGGCAGTTGTTGCGGATAGTAAACGAGAGTCCTTTGCATTTAGGTAGAGCTATTTTTCAGGTCGACCGCCCACGCAATCTAGCCAAATCAGTTACTGTTGAGTGACAAGCCCAACAAATATGCAGCTTTCTAACTTGAAGTAAATCGAATCTTCTTTATAATGTTGTCTGATCAGGAATTTCTTAAAATTTGCATTCTCACTGTGGATCAATGCACAACCAGAAATCGATATCTCGACACCTTTCCTTCCCTCCACACATGTACTATCTAATATCTCAGCGAGATGTTATAAACGCTTACATCCTGTAATACCGTGTTATCTCGGGGTTCTCTGTTCTTTTATGTGTTATACGTCCATCTTTTATTTCAACTTTATATATATATATATATATATATTAGTAATTTCCACTTACCCAACATCAGTCTTTTGTAACGGCTCCCACGCTAAAATCTAGCATTTAACATGAGCTTGTCTCTTTACTCGGCTCTTTTTTGTGAATCTGTTCAGTTGGGCCAAATGAATTATTCGGTTCATTTTCCAATGAAATCGTATCATTTCTAAAAGCTCGTCTTGGAATAACTAGTTGGCTCACTGAATGGAGCATGGTGTAACACTGCAGTATATATTATATATACAAAGAGCTTATTAAAGGAGCCATTTCATGCATTTTCTCAAAAAGAAGCCTTTCACTACTACTGGAGTCATTTAGTCCTTAGAGATTGAAATAAATTAGTTAAATTGAGGAATCACTGGACGTAAAAACCATAAGCAAAAGCACTTATATTAAAATGCATCCTCTAAAACAGACACAAATTTACAGTAGCTGGAGAAGTGCAAGGACTCAACAACTGCCAAAAGTTGATCAGCAAATCCCAAACAAGGGTGGCATAATCAATCTCTTTTAGTCCTCACTCTCCTCCTTTGACGAAAGTCATACTTGTGTGGCCTAAATTAGGGTCTAGGAGGTCACAAGCTATCTCAAATCAAACAAACATACGACATAATAGTGATCGTAAAGTAACGTGGATGATGTACTCTCAAAAGATTAAGATTGTCAAAGAAATGTGGGGCTGCTTTCGGCAATTTGCAATAAAATTCAATTTAGGGGCGAAGGCAGATGCCATTATGTAGTCAACATGTTTCCAATAATTTATGAAATTCACTAATTCCTAAAGAAAAAGATTAAGAGATCTTGAAGAGTTACGTAACATTCATTAAAATAACATACAGTTCCTACGTAATGCTGTAATGAAAAACTAATCAGAATTTCAGTCGAATCTCTTCAACTGACGTCTAACCACATAAGTCGGGTGTTTTGATAACTTCCTCATTCTAGAGAGATAATGATGGCAACATCAGATGCAACTATCCAAGGCTGAAGGATAAAAAAAAACAGTAAATTTACATAAAGACTGGAGATATCTGAATGCTATTAGATATAATCAAAGGAAGACAAGAAACAGAACGAAAATCCTGCCAAATAAGTATGAATGATCAATCATCAGAGTCACACAAATCGATCACCTCACTGGGAGCAAATGAATTTTGTTCCTTTCCTGACTTATCTGAAACATATTCGTCAAACACAACCATTTCAAAGATTCATTGAACACGAATGAATAATATTTACGATATTGACATGAACAATATGCAATGAACTGCAAGTAATCAAAAGGACTGACATCTCGACGTGTCATAAACTGTACCACGGGCGTCATAAACATCACCACGCAACGATCGAATGAAAACACCACTCGGTAAAGTCACCAGCCAGCATTTTTCATGTAGTTCAACTTTTCCTTTTTGTCCAGGAGCGGTTAAGCATGGAAGCTCCATTTCTACAAGAACTAGTAAACAATAAGGAGCCATCAGCAGCAGTTGTCATCGAGACTGATCCTCAAAACCAATAAGGCATTTCCTTTATTCGAACACGAGAACATACCTCTGTCAGTAATAATTTGTATGGCATGTCCGTTAGGATGTTCGTTTGATGTAGCTGTAGGTTCCTGATTATTCAAATTTTCCATGGTGCGCTCAAGAATCATTGCCATTGGTGTTGGTCTAAGTGGCACTGGACCGTGCATTTGTTGCCTAAAGACCATGATTTATTATCTTAGACTACTCTTACAATAACCTTAATAAAGGAAAAAATTGAAAATTTACGATGCTGAAGACCACATTCGTGAGAACGGCATTCGTGGACCCTCGAATTCATTACCACGACCACCGCCACGTAGCGTCCAGTCATAATCAAAATCTCCATTTTTGTAGATTTGTTTTTCTCTTTCATAAAGCATCCTCGCTTCAAGCTTTTCTTCCTCGCTTAGCCGATCTTCTCTTTCCATCAATAGGCTTTCGTGCAAGAATGGGATCTGGTAAAAATCCAAATCATAAATCTGATGAAGAAACGAATACTAAAACATTTGAGCAATATCAATCAGTAAATAAAAATAACTGGAACTGATAAAACCAAAGTTCACTTGAGAAAACATTTTTGAGTGAGAGAGAGCTGTCATCCAAAGCAAAGCGTCATCAATCTGCCAAGTAGTTATGTTCCATTCTTCTGCAGCCACATCAAGTGCCTCCTAAAATGATTTTTCGCATATTCATATCATCTATAACAGCGACCATCCTCAAACATCAAGGCAAACTTGAATACACTTAACAATACTAATGACAGTAATTTCCAGCTGTGTTTTTGTTAAATCTAAGAATCGTACAATAAATACATACAGCAATAAATATGAGACCTTACATCGTAGACAAGAAGCTGCTCCAATTCACGCTTCGTTATGTCTATGTCCATCTGCTTATCGTCCACAACTCGTTCTACAAATATAAGTGTTTAAAAACAACTACGAAACTAAAAGTTGTGATAACTTCAACGCATAATTTACGTTGTAATCCATTCTTCCCAATTTGACGACTGAAAATGGCCCTCTCCATGCTGTTGTCTGTAATTAAACGATACACGTATGTCCGTCTCTTTTGACCGTATCTATATATACGACATACGGCTTGCGCATCGTGACACGGATTCCAAGAAGCATCAAAGATAATAACACGACTTGCAGAAACCTTCAAAAAATTATGCTTTTAAAGCAAAGGATAAAAACAGTAACTACAGTGGTATATTTCATACGATTAGAATCAGTCTTATCTGAGTTACACACTGCAGACTTTTAATGTCAAAAGGCTAATGTCTATATTCCTGAAAGCAAGAAGTGTGAAGCTTACGAGATTTATTCCAAGTGATCCAGCACGAGTTGATATAAGAAAGAGGAAAATATTATGATCTCGATTGAAACGACTTATCAATCTTTCCCTCTCTGTGGCTGTAGTTGACCCATCAAAACCTGAAGTTGTACCTTAACGGTTTAGGCACTGATCGGAAAATTATGTTTCGTAAACGTTACCAAGAAGATGCATTAATCATCGCGATTTCGATTAGTTCAGCAAAGCAAAACTAACGGTAGTAATTAGTATTCCTTTTCCAGTGAAGCTTTTCGTTACCAACAGTTACAGAGCTCGATGTTTCAAGAAAGCGTTCAATCTGGTTGAGAGTCAGCAGACTTTGACTAAAATAGTAGAAATAAAACTATGATACAAGTAATCAAGCCTATGCTAAGAAATTAAAGCCTTTTGGTAGAAAAAAAATAAAATTTCGACCTTGCTGAAATTAGATTTTATTAAATAAAATTCTGAAGTACCTGAAGAGTAACACCTTTTCACCATTCATTACAGCCTGTTCAATAATAGCTAACGATACTACCATTTTATAACCATTTTCCAAAATACCAGGTTTGTATCCGTGAAGAGCAAATGTAGCCTAAAGCGATATATTTGTATGTCCTGGATAACAAAGAATTAGGAATTATGCAACCTGTCAAATTCGAACAAACTAAGAGGTCCCAGTATTACTGTCTCCACAAATTTAGATCTTCACATAGTCAAAAATAATTCAAACTTACCCAATCGTACTTAATCCCCCTGTCAAGATTAAGTTCCTCAAGTAAAGCATTAGCGATAGTAGTATGCTTCGAACGAACGCCCATTTTATGAGAAATCCCATTCGCGGCAGGGTGAACAGCAGTCGCATTATCATTAGCAGAGAATGCTTGAAAAATCCAACCACTCAGCCATAAGAAGACAAAAATGGAAGTACCAAACAGAATTACATATATGAGAATGTGTCAAAAAATTTTCTTAGTAAAACATTAAATTTTAGCTTAGGAACCAATCAGTGACAACATACATGGTGCTATTTGAGATATCTCTTCCGCTGCTAGACATACACCCCCAGTGTCTTGCAAAATTGTATCCAAATCATCAGCAGAGAATTTCTCGTCAAAAAAAGATTTATTATCATAACTGAAGCTATCTAGCGAAGAATGTAACGCCGTCGGGTCGCTTAATACAGCAGGCAACGTTGACGAATCAATTAAAGCAAGCGATAAAGCTGTATCTGAAGTATTTTTGGATTTATCTTACAATGAACACCAAAGGGTATAATCTGATTACAAATACCCATCAATAAAACACGCTTTACCTGTCAAATCATCGGTGACATCTTCTGTTGCTATGAGTTGCGCATTTTTTTCGTTGATTTCACTCTCATATTCAATTTTCCTTTTTTGAAAAACTTCATATAAGATATCCGGATGATTCCAAATCTTTAATAAACATATTGCTATGCTACTGATATCTTTTAAATTCCAGACTGGTAAGTGAAATTTTTAGAAAATATGGTGTATTTCAGAAATGAAGAACACCAAAAAAATTACACACAAATGAAAAAATTAACCTTTGAACAAACGGCGAACGCCTTGAGCGGATTGAAGACTGCAGTTCCGCTAACACTAATTTCGTTCTGTGCATATTGCAGAAATGCTCGGTAAAGCATTCTCTGTATTGGGCTTTTACGCAATAATACAACAAATTCGTAACTCGGCGGCAAGATATTTTTTAGCAAATGATGTGTTCGCCTGCAATTTTTTACTTCTCTGTATGTTGCAAAATAGATGCTGAGAACGTAAAGAACAAAATGTTGCAATTTGAGTTAGTACCGCTGTACAAATCCTTTCAGTAATTCAACAAGGATATGAGTGCGTTGACGGGCGATTTTGAGATCCGACGGTGTAGAATCAATACAGAGCCCATTCTTTATTGGCTTTTCAAACATAACGCTGAATTCTTTCTTCGAACCCAGGTAATGAGGTCTTACAAAATCTACCATACAATAATATTCCATCAAATTGTTCTGCAAGGGATAACCCGTTAACACAATCCGACGCCTGAAAAAAAGTCTCATATCCTGAAAAGTCTCAGATATCTCGTATCTCATGAAATATCTCATATCAGTACACAAAATTAGGTTTACAAACATTTATTTACCTTAGTACCCACTAAAAGTTTATTAGTACCCACTAAGAGTTTATTAGTCAGCTTATAATAGGTTGATTTGATGACTGAGTCTTATTAGGAAGCCTCTGCACGGTTGTGTGTACCGGTCTAGGCTCATTAGGAAACGCAATATGTTTATTATGCATTTACTTGCTAATAATCTACAAAACACTTCCTTAAACTGCAGCTTCTTTTGCAAATAAAAATTGAAATACGGAACAAACTTTTATGGTTTAAGCCATGTATTAAAATTATTATCCCAGTACTTCATTCTTCCCTTTTTTAGGAGAAATTGATCTGCTGTCAACCTTAGTCTCTTTAGTGATATACTTTTTATTATCTCTTGTGAATATTTTATAGATTACCTTGTCTTTATAGCACTTAAAGCTGCTGCTATGCCTGTTCTTTCGTTTTTTATACGATGACCCTCGTCACACACGACCAAATCAGGACCAGGATCCAATAAAGCTTCTCGAGCGGCTGCAAAGTATGGTCAGTTGGCAGCCTAACATCGGTTAGAAATAATGCGGTTAGAAATAATTAGAAATAAAAAGTAACAATCTTACAGAAATAAAAGCTTACCGCATAAAGCTATTGCATCCAGCTCTTCCTTTTCCAGATCAACGATTTCTTCTATTTTCTTGTTGGGTCTTCCAGTAACTCGTTTTTTTGGTTTTATTTGTACCAATACACGAAACATATCATAACCAATTAATAAAACTCCTCCTTCTGTGTGCCATTTTTCTGAATATTAATAAATCCCATCAAAATCGGTGCATAACTTTAACTCATCATACGAGAAAAAAAGAGTCGCTGAAATCAGCACTACAGTACAACCCTTTCATTTTAAAAACCAAAAAGGAAAAACTCATACCACACTAAACACTTCCACTTCCCAACCAGTTACTTTGCTGCACTTCCATGTTCCTTCACAGATTTACTCTTTACCAGTTACTGTGTCGCTGATGTTTTCTTCAGCATTTCATAACCGAAAACTAATTTTTATATCATTATAAAATTCATTACAACAAAACTGTCCTACGTCCTCTAACGTCGATTTATTTAAAGCATTTGAAAACAAACGTATTAATTCTGCGCGCTGTTCATTTGTTTTTACTGCATCATTCAGAAGCCAAACTACAAATGGACGTATGTTTTCGCCGGCTTCATTGACTATGCTGGAAAAAATTATTGGAAATTAACTTCAATAAACTGGAAAACTATGACGATAAAAGACAGCCCGTAAAATAATCTGCAGTTGCTATAGTGGGCAATGATTAATACAAAGTGAAAATCAGACTAAAAAATTTATCAATACGATTTCCACACACAGCTTTTGTAGACTTTTTTATCCACTGCTTACTCATTTCCACTACCCATTACTCATAGCAAATAAAAAGTTGCTGAAAGATCACTTGATTTGTACTCAATTATTTCTCACTTCTGGTTCGAGTTACATAGATCAATTCGCATAACCGAATTTTTTAAACAATTCTACCTCAAAATTTTATTAAAAAAGAAAAAAAAACGGTCATCGATACATCCTAAAAACTGACACATATCTCGGTCTTACGAAATTATGATGACGTAAGGAGAGAATATAACAAGACCATGAGTTATTAACTCGTAAAGAAAAAATAAATTAGCAAAATGAAACGGACAACAACTGAATTTTAACTCAGTCAAGACAGAAAAAACCGAAGATATCAAAAAAGACAGAAGAACGCAAACAAGAAATGGAATCCAAAAAGAAAATGAATTCTTAAAATAATTTCATGAAAGCGATGGAAAGAACTCACTTAGGCAACCATTTTTCAAACTCAGAGTACCAATTCTGTATCGTATTTACCGGCACAATGATCAATATCTTTTTTGCATTCGTCGTGCGAACAAAAATGTCCGTAAACGCAATTATCTGGAAAAAATTACCTGCTTGTTACATTATTTCTCAAAATTTGCAGTTTTTTAGATTGAAATAATTACCTGAATCGTTTTTCCTAACCCCATTGCATGTGCCAAAATACAACCAAAACCAGGTGATTTCCCATAATCTTTCGAACTTTCGATGACATTTCCGTACCTGTAATCCACATTTTGGGATATATCAAAGAACACACGCACCGTTTACGGTTCTACTCAGTTTTTTTTATAAAACATCCTATGTCTTTCCCATCCTTTTACTATTGGAAGGTTGGAGATGAAGATCCATTTCTACAATAAATCTAGACAAGAACCTTTAATCAAATAAAAAGGAAAAGAACCAACATGAATCGTATGCCTCCTAGCTGATGCGGCTGGAGCACATCATTGAGATGAAAAGGGACATAGACATCGGGTTCATCAGATGCCTTTCCTGGGTTCACAAGCAGTCGACCTCCCATTAACTTCTTACTTTCAAGTTCCTCCTCCGTAAGCAGCTTTTTACATAGCCTTTCACGTTCAACACGATGCAGCTCATCGGTCACGTCTTCGTGCAGTACCTGCACTTTTTCAATGAGGAATTTTTCCAAAGCGCTAAATCAACAATTTAGTGAAAAAAAGCAATCAACAAAACACACCCTGTATAACGATGACCGTCGACGAAATGG
The DNA here is from genome assembly GCF_000183805.2 of Loa loa. NCBI lineage: Eukaryota > Metazoa > Nematoda > Chromadorea > Rhabditida > Onchocercidae > Loa > Loa loa. The sequence continues at coordinate 13,636 of NW_018108683.1, read as the reverse complement.
CAGTGGTTGGATTAGATCTGAAAAGTTCCCATCCGAGAAAACTTTGGCGACAAAGTGTTTCGAAAAAAATAAGAAACTTGGCAACAAGTAACGAGAAAATTTTTAGCAGTCGTTGTTTCGGAACAGTTACCTCTATTTCTTCCTAGAATCCCATCGTAGGGATGAAAATCACGGTAACTCCGACTTCGATAACGTCCGCTCGACATCATTTATGGTTTGTAGAATAATACACTGGCAGGAAACAACCGAGTAATATAGATTTGAGATATGCAGATTTGCGCAAACAACAAATGCTTATGCAAATTTTATGGCAAAAAAAATCACAAAGCTCCAAGACAAACCAAGTGGACGACAGTCGACATCGGAATCCTCATCACTACTTAGTTCTATTACATCATAGTCCATAAAAGACGTTGAAGGCTTTACATCAGGCAAGGATGATGTCTTCAAACGCTTAGATATTGGCTCCAACTTTACATATGGATGTTCACCGGCATTCAATTTTCCTTTGCACTGCACTTCTACCAAATCACCGACTTCCGATTCATATATTTTAGACAGACGTTCTAGCCGCTCTTTTTCTCGTCTTTGCGCCTCAGCTGCGTCGGATGACACCTTTATTTCATCAAAATCTGTCCTAAAATATAAAAAAAGTACGTTCCATCTTTGGATGCTACATAATACTCAAACGATTGAAGACCATTCAGTCAGAGACCGAATTGGGCTGTCTTAGACCATGAGAACTATGAAGCGGATTCTGAAAGAAATAATGGAAAAATGCGGAACCTGATGTGCTTCCTTTTGTTAGGACGCGTTTGGGTAGGTAAAGTTAGGGTAATAAGTTCCTCGGCACTGTCATTTTTAATCAGAGATTCTACTGGATCGTCTTTAATCAGCTCCACTTCAAGCTTCGCTTTCATTCCATTTTGCTCCATTCGCGCCTGTAATTTTTGCTAGTCCAACTAGAAAGTTAACTATTGCATCTCGCCATCTCTTGAAATTTCAGAAGACCCATAGCTCAGCTTCATATATAAATCTGCGTACAAACAGAAATTTACTAGTCACATCTGAACTCAAATAATATCTGGAAGTGAAGTAAAGCTCTCTCCCCCCCTCCCTTTCCCCAGCTATAGCCAATTTTCACTGAAATACTCGTCACCCTTTTGTCATATAGCCCACAGTACAAAGGATCCCTACCAAAGATCTGTGTGGGAATTGCAGCAGAATTGTTGCTGTTAACAAGGTGACCGATAGCCGCGTCAAGTGTGGTTAAATTGTCCTGTAACGGTTTCTGGTCACCTCACCTCGGACTTGTCCTATGGTTTCTTCTTTTAAGAGAAGTACTGAGGTGTCTGACCGAAATTCTTGGTCGAAGGGATGTCTGTTGGTTTCCGTTATTTATCTTGTTCTATCCTACTTCCATCTTAATCGTTAATTCTGTTGTAGCGACATGAAGTTGTTGTCCGAAGACGAGTTGTTAGATGAGAAAAGCTGGAAAAAACTAGCGATGCACACGAGATGCTCTCTGTGTCATTGTCGCGGTTGGAAATTAATGTGTGATAGCGAGAATCCCTATGTGATAACCAGTGCTTTTCTTGATGACGTTCTTTTCTCAACACCTTGCGAAACATGCAAGCACTCTCTTGGTTTGTTTATATTCATTTCAATAAATAAAAGGCAAAATACCAAATTGGCGCAGCAACTTTGTAATCTCAGCTTTTTATGATATGAAATTATTGGGACGGTTGGCATGATGAGCCTCTTTTGAAATGCCAATGCATTATTGTTTTGACATGCAGCCGCATTTTCACTGCGAGACGGATTGATAAAACATATGGGCAATTGTTATTAACTTCTTTGACTAACTGATATCACTTATTGTACTTTACAGGAAGACATTTAGACAGGTTACAAGAGAAGAAAAAAAATGATGTTAAAAAGTTATTGTTGATGATGTCAGATGCAGAGAAAATGCAGGAAAGGCTTATCGGAGACGAGTCTTCTGAAATTCTGCAGGTGTGGCGAATAAATTTTCGGAATATTCCAGTGGTTTTATTATTGTTTTAAAGATTCAAATGGTTTGATTCATTAACTACTCTCCCACTGATTTATGTAGCTTTGGAAAAAGATTCCTTACTTAGCAAAGTTCATTGGATGGTGATACGATGGAAATGTTAGTATTTGCAGGTCGTTCAGCAAACTCAGAGAGCTTTAACGAAAGAAATCAGCAGCGGTAGTTGTGAAGGATCAATTACATGTTCGTTTGGGTTTCCACCATTTGAGCCTGTATCAATTGAAGACATTGTTTCGAATTTCGTTGTCAACAAAAGCGGTGGGAAACAAAAGTAATGTTTTAATTTGCTTATTAAGCCCGGTAAAGAAAAAAAATATTCTCGTGCCAAAAGATATATGAGAAGGGCAGTGCTTTGCAATCTCTTTTCGCTGCACTTTTTTTTAACTCCGTTCTATCAAGTTCTTACAGATAAGGAGGGGATGATCTCTATCTTTAGAACATATTCTTTTTTTGTCGCTGTTTTTATTTGTTTAGTTTTGAACTGGTTTCTACTTTTTTTTTTTGTCCGTAAAAACAATGTGAAACAAATTTCAGGGAACTGGAAAATATTGTAGAAACAGCATCAAATTTTTACGTGCAGTAAATGACTGGAACATACCGCCTGTAAGATTATTGCAAGAGAAATGTGAGAAAGAATGCTTAATTTTCCAAAAAACAATTGCAATTAATTATATTCGTTATGAACTTCTTGTAGTTTATTTCGATATCGTATTAATGAGAATCTGGAAGATTTGACAGCAGAAGAAACAGGTTGTTTACCTCCATTCTATTCAAATTTGCCCTGGTATTGAAAAGTTCTTGTTGGTTAATCTACAAAGTTTTAGTGTCCTGTCCAAATCTGTTATCTTATCGTATCATCTATGCAAGGTGGTTGCGGTTCTGTTCCTTGCCCAAGAAGCACGGATCTCTTCGACTATATTGTGTTATTAAGATCTTTGGTCGCAAATTTCTAATCACTTTGCTTCCATTTTTTATAAGTGACGTGAAAGAGCGTGCTAATTTTTTCAAAGATCAGGTTCGTTTTAACGGATTTCATATTATCAAATCAAAAGCGTATTTACAAACCATAAGTTACCATATTCTTATTTTTTCATATTAGCCCTTGATACTTTTTACAGGTCATCGGAAAACTAATTGATTTTGCATCTGACTTAAGAAAAAATTTGAGTTGCAATGACTCGCTGACGGATTCATCTATATTACTTACTTTTCCTGAGGGAGTTTCTCGCCCCACTCTCAAACGAGGATGTTCCGTTTGGGTTGTCGAGCCTCATCTAGACATAACTGCAAATTTTTTTGGAACAGGTTTGTCCTTCCGAAGTTGTTTTTCTTTTCGTGCAACTTTTGTTTTAATTTCACTGTTAATTTTTTCACGAAGTTATGGTTATGAAATAGATTTGTGTACAGTGTTTCACCAGCGTGTTTTCAATGGTTGAATTCTACATTTGATTTCTCTTTTGGTTATTTCAGAATCTGAACAATCAAATTCAAGTATGCAACTTGAAATAGGACGTGAGGTTGATGAGTCTTTGATGGTACGATTAATTGCTCGTATGGAATTGACATATAGGACATCGAAACCTCTGGTGCATAGAATGGATGCTTTTGAAGTAGACGTTGCTAGGAGTGAAGTATCGCGATTGGAGGTAGTTTGGGCTTATTTATGATCTGTTGTGATTTTTTTTGTTGAGTCTTCAACTTTACTCTGAGCTTCAGTAAAAAATGTTAATTTTTACAAGCAGTCATGCAGGCTTGACATCTAATTAGAGATTAAGAAATGTTTGAATACTGGCATATGGATTTGAAGATTTGTAAAAATTTCAGGAATGTAATGGTGTCAATTCTTTTCATGTAATTTCAAATAATTTCGACGCACTTGGATTTGAAGATTTGTAAAAATTTCAGGAATGTAATGGTATCATTTCTTTTCATGTAATTTCAAATAATTTCGACACGGATCAGAGCCGTCAAAAGCTGGCATGGTTATTGCAGCTGCAATGTTTGTTTAGTACACAACTGCCTCGCATGCCTAAAGAGTATATCACGAGGCTTGTTTTCGATAATCGTCACAAAAATTTGGTCATCGTCAAAAAAGGTCGTAGTATTAACAAATTTTAAATTAGGGATATCATGGCCATTATATCCTTTTTATCTGTGTTTTGATAATTCTTCCCTTTGAACATTTCAGGACATTTAATTCATTTTCAGGGCGAGGTGTAATTGGAGGTATTTGCTTTAGGCAATTTCCAGCACAAGGGTTTATCGAAATCGTATTTTGCGCTGTAACTGCAAATGAACAGGTTGTTTCATTGGTTGTTCGATAATGTTTTTGTTATTTTTTGGTAATAAAGGAGTCGAACTTTTAGGTAAAAGGTTATGGTACTCGTTTGATGAATCATTTGAAAGATTATCATGTGGAAGCTTGTCATATATATCACTTCTTGACATATGCAGATGAATTTGCTGTTGGTTACTTCAAAAAACAAGGCTTTTCCGAAAAAATAGCAATGGACAAAAAGCAGTATCATGGTTACATCAAAGACTATGAAGGGGCAACGTTAATGGGCTGCCAATTACATCCATGGTATAACACTGTACGAACATTTCATGAACTAATATATTTTACTGAAAATATTATTATGGAACGGAAATTTGATTCTTAAAAAAAATCATGGAATTATACATGATCTTCAGGATAGTTTATACAAACTTTGCGGTATGTTTGAAACGCCTTCACGATGTTTATCGAAATGCCGTGAAAGAAAGTTTTTTCGAGGAAGAGAAAAAATGTCCAGGAGTTGAAAACGTCTTCCAGTGGCATGGTTAGTTTTCATGTGTTTTGTCTATAGTTTATGCTCGAGTCACAAATTATCATGGCTTTGTTGATATATGTGTTGCTTAGTCATCACTGTGATCTGGATTTTAAAACAATGAGTGCGGTCGTTATTGTAAGCAGCTATTCCATCTAACACGTTATGATTTTGAAAATTACGGCAAAAAAAAAGGTTACAGAATATTCAACGTCATTCTTTACTAATTCTACTTTCAAAAATAATTTTCAGAAGGATCGTTAGTTCCATATGCCGAGTTGCCTGGGTTAGAACAATGTAAAGATGAGTCAGTGCCACATGAAGAACTTCAGCACAAAATTCGAAGCATACTTCATAAATTGCGGGCTGATAAATCGTCATGGCCATTTCTAAAACCAGTAAATGCGGAGGAAGTTCCGGAATACTATGGTTACATTAAATTTCCTACTGATTTGAAAACAATAAATGAGCGCTGTAGAGCGAAGTATTATGTGCATGTAAGTCTTTTATTGCATCATAATTACGTAATAGCGAACTTTTTGCAATGACTTAACATTTTTTTATGTTAAATTATAATACTGTCAATTACTTGGTAGTTCAACGTTACACTTAATTTCATAATTTTTATTTGCAGGAAAGACTGTTTGTTGCCGATCTTCGACGGTTATTTAACAACTGTTTCAAATTCAATGCACCTAAAACTTTGTATTATAAAGCAGGATATGATTTGGCAGAGACTGCCCGAAAGCTATGTCAAAAAGCATTCCCATATTTGGACATATATCCAGAACTTCCTGATGCAAAACCCGAACTGTAGAGCTGTTATTATTCATTTGTTTTCTGTTTTGCACAACGATATTCTTTGTTATGTTCCGAATTTTTTATATTCTACTTCGCTTGTTATAATATCACCAGTTTTGTTGAATACTCTTGATGAATACTATTAAATTACAGTGTAGAACTCCGTGCTTCATTGTATCCTGAGGTACTTTCTAGGATGATGAAAAGTTTCCCAGGCGATGGATAAGGCACTCAGTAGAATAGCTACAACTTATGAAGCTGAAGCCGTTTAAATAATAGAATTATTCATTATTTGAAGATATGGAAGAAATTATCTTTAATTCGTGCACAACTGGTTGGTTTTTGCATACCCCTTGATTTATGCATTTTCTTTGACGGAGTGCTAGCTTAATCGAAGGATGAATTCTTAATCGAAGGATGAATTAATGTAACAAATATATTCCGGTTGTGCGAACTGCGAACTTTCTGGTTGCTGCTGTGATTTATCCTTTAGCTGTTAGCATATAATATTAATTTTTTGGTAGCCGTTTATTTATTGAAAACAGTTTTTCAGGCATTTTTGAAAAACTCAATGGTGAGTAAAATGAAGCGACGTTGCTATTACTGTTCATTTTATCAAATGGGTTCTCAGTCTCCTTTAGCAGGAAGATCAGTTTTGGATAAACTTGTTTGATTAAAATACATTTTCAGAGGTGAATTCATAGTTATTCTTGAATTTTTGTTTATTAGTTGTCTGATCATTGAGCAATTGTTTCGACTGCATCACAAGTTTTTGGTGTTTTAAATTGAAAATCTGAACGAATCCCATTTTTTTCTTGGTGGTCCTTTTACATTATATTTGTCCTGCCAGTGGTCAAAAATTAATGTCTATTCTGCAGTACCTACTCCGTGATGTACTTTTTGTTCATCAATCATTAATTGATACGATTTATGGAATGGTGGTCTTATCGTACGTTATTTATTTACTTTATGATTTGAATATACAGTTATAGTGTTTTTCGTCTTGTACACGTTATGTATAGTGTTCTTTATTATTTCCAATTCTTTTTTTTTTTTTCTGTCTTCTATTGCCACTCTACAACAACTGTCTTCATTGCTTTCACAGTAATTCCTTTCTGAATTCATTGTCCATTTTCTAGAGATAATTTCTCTATTGTCCTTATGAAAAGGGTTAATATGGGGCAACAAAATTAGTTTGCTGGATGAAAAACTTTTGAAGGATTTTCAGAAAAATTGAGGGGCTTTTTCAAAAACTTTTTCTTGACTCTACTGAAAGAGGCTGTTAGCTTGGGATGAAAATGACCTTTCTAGTCGATATTCTTAAAATAGTGCATTAAACTGACAGCAAATCACTAGTTTTGTACTGTAGGAAGAAAATGTTTCTTTTTTTTTGACTTGAACAGTTGAGGCATTTATACGGAAAACAATGAAAGGTAATTACTACGATGTTTGCGCTTACATTTATATTTTTGTTCCTTTTGAGAGCAAGTAATATCCATTTGAAAAAAGAGAGGAGGTAGATCGTTTACCCGAAAATGAATGAAAAGATTATGTTTAGGAATATAATAAAAAAAACTTTATCAAACAAATCAGCAAGCAAAATCACTATTATACGATAGCAGTTGGTTAGTAACGTTTATAAGCATTCAATGATTAAAATTGAGATTAACCGTTGCACCTAATTGGCTTCAAGTTAGGTCTGAATTGTGTGTCGCACGAACGCAACGTAATGCGCCTTGTTTCCCACCTCACGATGTTTCACGGTGATGACCACAACTAATAATGAGTTGAGTAATTAAAAACTTATTGCGATACTTTTCGTCAGATTATGTTTGCAGTTTGAGCTGAAGTAGCTAAGCTGGACGGGGAGCGTGCTGGATGAGTGAATAAAGAAAAAGATGTGGAATGGGAAAAGAAAAATGGCATCAAAGTTTAAGCCTATAAGCGGAAAGTTCCCGCTTCTGGATTTAATATTAAAAAGGAAAACTTCCCAATTATAGAAACGGATTTCTTGAACTGCAAAATGTCTTTTTAGTGTACAGCATCATTCGCGACTTTTGATAGTCGTAATAGAAGTATTCAAAAATAAATTTATATTCATTGAACGATAAAATCTACTTGAGTTTTTAGCACTTGTTTGCTTGAAGTGCTGAAATGAGATGATTAATGATATATGATTAGTCTGCATTTGAAAGGTCCGATGTCCGCAATGTCCCTGTTTAGAAGTTTGTTCGGAAATCATAAGAGATTTTCTCTGGTCTTCTCATCACTTCTCTTATAATGCAAAAATTATGTGTGCTTTTATAATTCACTTGTGACATCTTCAGTAGTCGTTGATGTGTTTGACTTCAAATAATTTACAGAATTCAAAAATGAGTTATCCGAGACAGAGTTACAGTGTCAATTTGGCTACTCAAGTTATAGGCATACAAGAAAATTTATTATGCACTCTAATTTATCTTTTTGGTAGGTGTAATTCTCGTACTTCCATTTACTTCTTTTATTTTACACATATACTTTCTAAGATATGATTTTTTTCATTTTTTTTTTTTATAGCATAGCATCTTCCTCTTCTCTCAAAAGAAAAAAGTAATGCTTAAAAAAAGATTTCTTTTATTACCATTGAACCTTATGAAAAAGACTCAATGAACTCAATGACCTGTCATCAATTTTTGCTTATCATCTTTTCTACCTTTTCTACCGCAAATCAAACTACTTATGTCAATATCAGTCATTCCACAAAATACAATTCTTCCGTTACTAAGTGGTGCAAAAATGGGACTGGATCGGAAGAATACTCTTCATGTAGCTTTTATTTATGGCCACTAAACTTTCAAATATTATTTCGTGTTTTTTCAAACATGCTATCAACGTTGGTAGCAAGTTAATTACACCTTCCCATTTCGCAGATTTGCCGTCTAAGAGTATATTATAGAGTTTCAAAATTCAAGATGCAAACTTTTCTATTTTATTCTTGTTCTGTTTCGTGGTACTAGAATTAACTAATTTCTGATGTCTGAGATTAGAATCATTTGATGAACTCCGAACGTAGAAGAGTCTAATTTAATGAAGCTAATGCTGTGACTGATCAACCAAAATTATTCGAGAAATGTATAATCCGTTATCCTTCATTTTTGAGATTTTTAATTAAAGTGATGAATTAGCACTTCAATATTTGGGTAGATCATTATTTCAAGTGACCACAATCACAACCTGCTTGGATCTAGTACATTATTTACATCATCTCTAAAACTGATTTTTTATCAAAAGTATCATATTTGCATTACCAGATAGAAAACATATAACCTACAAATTAAGAGCCAGATACATATGGAGTGAAACAGCAAAACATATTTTTCTATATTTCCAAAAGATTTTAAATTTCAGTATGACGAAATTTCGAACCGATCCGAAATTCAATATGTTTCATGCAGTAACTGATTCAAGCAAAACTACGAAAACAAAATAGAGACTTGACTTATCTAAATTCACAACGACAATTTAAACTTGTTGCTATCACTTGAGAAGTTCTAACGATGTTTGATCACAACGTACAAATAAATATAACAATTTCAATAATAGTTGGCGATGTCGTTTTCCAAACTTCCAAACTCCGCAGATTAGATGTTTTTTTGCAGTTAGTCAATCAAAAAATATATATAAGTAGAAATGAAGGAACAGAAACTTACGCAGCCCAGTCACCATCACAACGGTAATCACCATGTACGAATGCTCGTTCAACAAATGGTAAAACCGAAATTTTCTTTGTGAGCGATTCGATGATATCGTGAGTGATTTTGAGCGGCAAATCATCATCTAGCACAATGTGTACTTCCACTGTGGCCAAGGAACCAGTGTGATAAACCATAACATGATCCAGACATTTGATGTGCTCATCGTGCTCCACACAGATCCGAATGATGCGTGATAGATTCTCCTGATCACTACGTTTGCCGACCAACATTGGAATATTGTCTGCTGCATTGAAAAACCACGACCAAGCCACAAATGTACTGCAACAAGCTATCCGACACTCTTAGGCAAAGACTTAGCTTTTAAATATTATAACAAACAGTGGAAGTGTAATCAGAATGAAAGGGAAAAATTATAAGCAGCTTCAAAAAAAACGTCATAAACGGCAGAATTTGCAAAGGATTAACAAAGACAAAATGAAATCCAAGAACTATAGTCAGGAAAGACAGTATTTTCACCAGACACAAATGGCTCCAATCGGGTCTGCATAAAGCCAGTATTTGTCACCAATAAAAGCACTAATTAGTGCAACCCCACTTGTTATTATATCATTTCGCTGATCCATCGCTAATGTCTGCAAATGCTTTCATCATTATTTCTGATTATACAGGTTATAGTTATTTTCCCAACCATACAGATATAATTCTTGATTAACTACCAACAGATCTAATTTGTTTCTCGTGAATCTACTTCCATTTTCAGTCCTTAAATTGAGGTGGAAATTTGAAGAAGCAAAACGAACTAGTGAGCCAGGTGTACCGTGTTTATAGCAAAATATCATCAACAATATTTTTATGACACAAGCGCTAATTAATATGCAAATCGTAGTTACACTTGCATTTGGGTATATCTGCAAATGATATTTTTTCAAAGATTGTCAGTATTTCAAAAGGTCATAATGTTGGCTAAAACTGAGCTATCAACTGACAAATTCAAACAAGTCAAAAGTGAAGCATTGAAAATTTGGAAAAATTTGAAATGAGTAATGAAATTGAAAATTGAGATTTTTTCCAGCCACTTAATTATCGATCTAAATTAGAAATCGCAAGGTAACTGGTCGTTCTTTTTTTTTTTTTTGTATTTTTGCTCGAAATTTATCATTATTTATGAAATGAAGCACATCTCACACTCTTTTTGATAATTGATTCAATTGACTGAATAATCATCATAATATTGGCGACACCCATAATGACGGAACAAATGAGAACAATGATAAGCTCTAAGCGTGCTCGTCCTCGTGGATAGTTGAATGTATCCGTATTATTAATAGCCCAAGTACTAATATAAATTAATACTCCACTAACACAGTCCACAGCCGAATCCAGGAATGTGCTAAGTTAAGCAAATTTTTAATTATTTCCATGAAAATTTCTGAATTTTAAGAACTGCAAAAGATGTGAGTTAAACAACTGCAAGATTTCCAGAATTCCTAGAGACATTTGGGATTACAAACAGTTTTAAATCTTTGAAAAAGTGCACCTGATAATGGAAAGAGAACCGGACAATACCGAAGCAAGCCCATTGGCAAACAACAAAATAATATTAGTTGCAAAAGTTATTCCTGCCAAAAGCCTATTTATGTTTCTTTTTCGTTGCTCTTCGTCATTCGGCGTTTTCACTGCGTTTCCATGCAAATAATGTGTGAAAAGCTGTTCATCATGGCGGTATAAGGATTGTAGACGCTCCTGATGTTCGTTGTACTACAATTTCTACAGATTAGTCAATGGTTGAAGTAATCGCTTTCAGATTCCAGTTATGGACTAATAATTGATTTCTGCATAATACTCCTTTCTTTTATTTGTATCACAAATTCACATGTTAAGAAAACAAAGAGCAGTACATTCTTTTAGAAAAATATATCACATGCTGCACTTATTCCTGTATTATCTCAATTTGCAGAGGTTGCTGTATTACAGGAACATTAACAAAATAGTTAATTAGTTAACAAAACAAAAACTGAAATTTGGAAGGAAATACAACCTTATGGAGAAGTTTTTTGCGCTGCCTTTTTTTCCAGAAAGAAACATTAACTTGACAGGGCTGGTTTATTACCGTATGTTTAGTTAGGGAATCTCCCGAATAACTGTTAGTACTTTCACACTCGTTTCCAAGCAAGGTTTTCCTTTCCTCCTCACTCATTTATCAACTAATCAACTGGAATTAAAGGACATTTTTTTTTCTTAAAATGCTTTTACGCTTGCACAGGAAGCAGCCGTTACTTCCTTACGTTGAGTAGCACAAATTATTGATCAAAAATAGTTTTTGCTAAAAATTTGAGAGGTGGAAAAAGTGCTTCTTATATCCTCGAAAGTCGAATTTGGATTGAAATATTTCCTTAAAAGATTTTCGAATCAAAATCTGAATTTCCTGAATTTGACTTCTAGTCAAATTAACAAAAAATATGCGTCGAAATCTGAATAATTGATGAGCAATTTGTGGAAAATGAAAGAAAGTGTCAGCTTGTAATGATAGCTAGATAGAGTGATAAGAATGTCGTCGCAGTCAGTGCTTTATCATTTTATATTGTGATAATACTCCGGCCTACTGAATGCTGTTGACGCGAAGCATATGGTGCATCGCTCAGCAACTGCGCAATCAGTGGCTCGTGAGAACTATTGATTTAAAAAAAAAAGTCTGTTAGAATAAATAATGCACCAGTTACCTTCAATTAGATGTTCACTGAAAGTTATAAGCAGGATGGACAATTGTCTCACCATACTGATGTGGTCACTTTAGTTCAGTTCTTCAAATTTATGACCTTTTAGGATTAACTGCGCCACTAACTTCACCACATATGATTACCTGTGCACTGAATGAAAACCACCGATTTACCAATCACAAAATTGATTTATCTATTGAATCTCAACAAACCCGGATGGATTAACACATGATACCTTTAAAAGGGGTAACATGCATATGTAACACAGCTGGAAAAAATATCGGAAAAAATGAATTTATACGCAAATAAGAATATGACAGGAAAGTGAGTATCAAAATTGATTTCAGTAACCATGGGACATTTCTGAAACTGTTAATAATATCTAACTTTCCAGAGCTACAAAAATTTACAAAAAACGAAAAAGTTATTAAGGACTCTCAAAAGAAAGGCTGAAAAAGAGAAGAGAAAAAAGAATAGAGGATACAGCAGTCCAGAATGAAATCTTTTCATTAAGTCTGAAATCAATCAAATCCTAAGCTCATAAGATTTTCTAACAAAAATTGTGCAAATACAGAAACATGAGTTGTACAATAAACAAGATTAACCAAGGTACTACGAGTTATCTTGAATTTTGAGATGCAAATTTGCAAGAATTGAGATATCAGAAAGGCAAATCATATTTTCTTTATTAATTTCGATCAACTTCAACCTCTATATACTAAAAGCGATGTATTTAACCAAGAGATCCCGACACCAACAGATTAACTGCTCAACTACGAATAACCAGTGGTGGAAAAGCAAGGTACATGGAAATTCGGATGAATTAATTACAAAACGATGCAACCTTTTCAAATCACAGAATGTTGAACTGCGCGGATAGATATAATAATAGTAATAGTAATAATGGTAATCATTAATAATTACTACTAAGAATTAACAATTATTAAGTAATAATAATCAGTGAATATATTTAGTGGTGATGATAACTAACAATAGTAATTACTAGAAATAATAATAGTAATTAATAGCAATAATAATAATAATAATTTAATAATAATAATAATAATAATAATAATAATAATAATAATAATAATAATCATTTTGTTGCTTTATCAAATTTCATACATCGATATTATTGATTTTATTTGTTTAAGTAATTTCAATTCAAAAATTAATAAGAATTGAATTATAATATAACATTTCTTCAAATTGATGAAAAATTTGGCACTTCCTATCAAACTTATTGGAATATGGAAATGGAATTTAGCAACAGTTTGATTTTATCGGAATGGAATAAAATAATAAGTCTAATGATATTCATGATAAGTTTGTATCATTATCAGTATTTCATTCTACTTGTAGATGTAACAGTGGAATTACTTAACATTTTGTATCTTTGAAAAAAACCTATTTTTTTTAATGCAATTAAATTTTATTCATTAAATACTACAAGTTGTGTCAAAATGCTATGTATTTGATTGATATTAACTATAATGATAATGATGATAACGATGAATTGGTTTATTGTTACCATCAAAT
>NW_018108682.1:23179-38873 GCF_000183805.2 Loa loa | reverse complement strand
CCTGGGCTGGCGTTGTATATATGAAATGCCATGTGAACGAACCACTGAAGACGAGTTCTGTTGAATTCTACAGTTTACTATCGGGTCTTTTTTATTGTGATCATGCTCTCTGATCTTCACCATTTCATCTAACTTGATTTTCATTATCTGTATAATTAATTGAAATGAATGTCTCCGTTATTTGTCCATTTTCCTTTTTTTTATTTTTGTTTTTTTTGTAAGAATATCTTATTGCTAATTGGCACATTTCCACGCCACTATACATTTTAAAAAACTGATTTGAAGCAAAGTTTTTGATCAGTATTCCGTGCACTCAAGATGATCTTAATATTACGTAAGCTGAGCAATAGAAGTTTGGAAGAGGATAAATTTGAGCGACATGTGTGGATGCTACGCTGAAAACCGATAAATTATAATAGTCGTATGTGTCAAGTGCATATATATATATTCAAGTGCTGTATGCAGAGAAACCACTTTGCGGCTGAGAAGTGACCTGCTTGGCGAGGATCTGTACATGGAGATAATGGGGAAACACATAAGACGCAATATTACCAAGGAGGGTTGAGACCTGGGGTTTTTCGGGATTTGATTCAAGCTATCTTTTCTGTTTCTAACAAATTCCTGTGTCTACACGTGAGCCGTGGGATTTGAACTAAGTAAAGGGTACATGCTCCTGTAAAATATCCATTTAAACCTGAGAATTAATAGATAAATGGCGTATGAACAGGGTGCATTGTCATGTCAAATGTAATTGTGAAATGAAATGATGGTTGAGTCATTTATTCTGGGAGGCTGCATTGACAAATTGGTTTCATTGGTTTCGATGGCTGAAGAGGAAAAATGATTTGTAGGGCGGGTATTCGGCGCTGTCTAGTATACCGTTTAAAAAGTTTTGCAGATATCGGAGAAGATATTCGGGATTGGGAAATTCTTTCATGCTAAAGGCTTACATAATATCTTGCGTACCCGCTGCGCCGTACACAAGATAATATTGAGTAAAAAAGCATAGAGCCATTTGAAGAGGTCTTACAGTTCCTTAAAAGTTTTCTAAGGCTACAACAATAAAAAAATTTCAGTTGGCAAGGAAGCAAGTATGCAAACGTTTCACATCCCGTTACCATGGATACAGCGCATGTAAAGGATCAACTATAAATCTAATTCAGATTCTAATAAGGTTTCTCCATCATATAAATTCTTTCATATATTTTATGTTCAAGGCATCGTCTGCTTTCATTTAATTCCCACTGTATTATTTTGCTTTTGCAGTGGTACTATTGTCCCAGAGTGACTGAGCTTAGATAATTAGTCGTCCAAGATCTCATTGGGTGCACTAGCATTAGAAACTTTTAAGTTCATGGTTCCGATATTTTTTTATACGTTTTATCACCTCTTCTGTTAAACCAAATACAACCAGATATAAAGTAGGCAAATATATCACTACTGGTAAGGCAGACGCACAAAGTTTCGAAATGGAGTGGGATGAAGTCCCGGTTCAAAAAATTATCAAAATAGTAGTATGCGGCGATGGTGCTAGTGGTAAAACGTCACTCTGTGCTCGATTTGCTCAGGATAATTTCGGACGACAATATCAACAGGTTTTGAATTATTCGTGCTTTTTACCATTTATCGAATGTCTGCAAATTTTTCGAGGGACAGTCTTGTAGGTTACGTAATACAGCAATACTCAGAATTTTTTTTTTGAATAACTTTGAGTTGTTTAATCTTCATTTCGTCGACTTCGAATAGGTCTTTTTTTTGCTCTATGTGATAAATCCAGCAACCAAATGTTTGCAGACTGTCGGCTTGGATTTCTTTACTAGAAGGTTGACTTTGCCCGGCAATGTTTCTGTTCTTTTGCAGGCGAGTAAATTTTATTATATTTTGATAAAATGCATAAGTTCTCTAATGCATAAGTTTTAAGCCCCATCGATAAAAAGATATTTGAAGTTTTCAACGAACCGTTTTAATGTCGACAGAATATTAAAATAACCCGATATAAAGTCTTTTTTTTTAAAATTCAGTTTTTTATTTGGAGTTATCACCACCAACAACATCACCAACAATTTTTTCTTCATTTTATCAACCATTTGCAGTATCACCACCAACAATTTGTAGATTTGGGACATTGGAGGACAAAGTATCGCAAGTCCGATGCTTGAAAAATACATCAGCGGTGCACACGGTGCTGTTGTTGTTTACGATGTTACCAACAGCTCTAGTTTTGAAAATCTGGAAGACTGGATTAATATCATCAAACAAGTCACCAAAGCTCAGGAAAAAGTAAGTGAAAAAAAACAAAGTTCGCTTCGTAGATGCCGATTTCTGCTTTCTTTTTTCTTCAGAGGATGAGAAAACCAGATGCGATGCTCATACTTCTTTAGCTTGAGGTTAACAAATCAGTCTAAACACCATTTTTGCACAGATTCTGAAACAAAAATCATATTAAATGATGGGGAATTCTATCCATTTTCACATGCAACCGTTTATGAAATGGTTGATAACATGAAGATTACGTGAAAGCAGTCACCAGATTTCATTCTGTGACAGTGGCTTGAACTTTCCGCCAAATCTATTCTCAAATCTTCAACATTCAGTTCTTTTATAAATCACCTAAAAACAGTTTGTTGCTCAAATTTTTAGAACATTTTAGCCAGCTGTACTGATGCTTGTTGGTAATAAAACAGATCTGGAACACCGTCGAGTTATTCGCATTGAAAGGCATACTAAATTCGCGTTACAGTATGGAATGTCCAGTTATTACGTGTCGGCGAAAACTGGTGACAGTGTTACGCTTATGTTCAGGTAAATTTCTAAATTTTGCCCGGCTTTGGGTAACCATAATCCGTGCAGCAAATATTGGTTTCAATGTTTTAAAAAAAAAAAGAAAAAACTAGGTTACAGGTTCGTGTGTTGGTTACTCAACAAGTAATCGTTTTTTTTTTTTATACATTTAGGATATGAAAAATCTCTGTAAAGCATTCCATATGCACGTTTCTTTATCAAGTAAGATCTGCGTAATAGTTCAGTTCTCAAAAAAGTGCAGATTTATAGGAAAACAGCTGCTGAAATCCTTGGAATCCCACTGGAGCAAAGCGATACAGAAGGAGATATCATTGTTGTGAAGGCTTCCGTTACAACACGAACGGAAGCAGAATCCAAAGCATCACAGCAACAACCACGAGCCGATCTCTCTCGTAATACTACTGTTTGCTCAGTGATGTAGCTTTTGTATTGTTCTTATCTTTATTCTACTTATACTTATTAGTACAGTTATTTCTTGCTAAAAATATTTCCATAAAATTCTTTTCTTTTTTGCCAGTACATCAGGATTTCCCTGCAGCACTCTCAGGAAATGAGATTCTTAAAGATCTAGTCAGCACCGTACATTTTTTGAAATATGTCAGGCTTTTCTCTGCCATCGTATCTACATCACTATGAAAGTCACTGTAACTACGTCGTTTTGATATCTCAAATTTCCAAAAAGTAAAGGAGGAGGAAGTTGCAACTCATCTTTTTGGACAAAAAAGCCTCATTTTTTTTCGATTAAGCAGATGTAACGGGCTGTTTTGTCCTAACAGTTCAGTTTAGAATTCAAGTACAATATGCAGATGAGTGGAAGGAGAGGAAGTGTGCTGTCTCTAGAAGGACATCGTCCACCACTATCACTTTATTTAACGTACTAACTTCATCACCAATACACCCAACCGAACCGACCATTTTCATCAGGCACACAGACTGAACCGTGGAGACTCAAATCAGCGTTGGTGATTCCCGAGGGAACTCTTTCGGAATCAAGGTGCACGGAGATATTTGTTGGTGTCGTGAAAGCAATGGGTGCAGTTGGCATGTAGTGTTAGTAAGATAATGGGACATAAGTGGATAACATATTTCCTCACAAAGTAAGACTAACGATTTATAAGGTATTCTCAAACATCACGACGAATAGCTAGCATAGAAATTAAGGTTTACCATGGATTAGTTGTCAAATTTTCAAAAAGTGGTATGGGGTTATTGCATATTTGCATAAATTTGATGTGAAGAATCGCTGACAGTAAGTAAATAAATAAGGAAGGATGAATATAAATGGTATTATGTACAGTAATAGCGCTTCTGTGCGGTTGGTCAGTGAATTTGGTGGGTATCAACTTTCAGTCAACTAAGTTCTTTATAACTGTGCTCTCTGGTTATTTAGAACCAAGTTTGATTCGTTAATGTCAATAGCAGTCTTTATTAGTGATTTACTGGTCATTTCTCTCGTGGTTCGTTTCTAGATTTCATGGGTTGCGCTTTTTCTGTTGTTATGCCATTTTAAATAATGCTTATAATATTTTTGTTACCTTCCGTATCTTTTCTCTGGAATCACCTATGCCGATGAAGGAATTTGGGAATTTGCAAGGTGCTGCAGATCTAATGATGATGATGAGTTGATCAGACTGGCAATGAAAATATTCGGGACCTTGCAGGAAGTGCTTAAGAAAACAGATATTAGGACGGACATAGATAACGGAGAAGAATGCTTGCTATGGTCGCTTAAACATATAGTCCAATAGCGCGCTGGAGGGTGGTAACAATAATTTTATTATGAGTGTAAGCGAAAGATTAAATATCCGTTACAAAGTATGCTAACAGTGTGCTCTTAAAAGTTTGCTTATGAAGCTGGGAGTTTGTAAGGTACTGCAGATTTAATGATGATGTGTCGATTTTAGATTGACAATGAAAATATTCAGAACCTTACAGAAAATGCTTGAGGAAATAAGTACTTCAAAATATCAAAAGTACTTCAAAAAAAGTTTTTTTCAAATACCATTTCCAACAGTAGAACGTAACAGTTAGTGAAATGTACTTCGTTTTAGTGTACAGATTAGTGACGTAGAATATGCTTCAGCGATGATTTATAACTTTAACGGTGATTTAATAAGCGATTCGTCGAATAGAAAACTATCAACAAGCTGGAGCATAATTTGTATAAAGACTTCCAGTTTTGCTTTGGCTTGAAGAATGTTGTTGAGGCGATGTAAAACATAAAAGACTACGTTTATTATGTAAAGAGATAGTGATGGTTGCTGTGAGGAGTGCATTAACGAGAAATTAATGATTCCATCTCGTATAGGTTATTGTAATCTGGTATAGTGGTGTTGTCGGTAAATGTTAAATCTAACACTATTCCGTTTTACATCTTGCAGTATTTTGTTTCGAAATTGTTTCATGTGTTTAATTTGAAAGACGCTTTGTTTTTTGTTTTTTCAATAAGCTTATTTCAAGCTTTAGAAATATCCTTAATTTGCATATCAAAGTATCCATATAAGTGAATAAGAAGTTCTAGTTTGTGATGAGTGATTATTTAGAGCCAAACTACAGTTTAATCTTGCTTTGGACATATAAAAAGAGTTTATTTTTATTTTTTGTCTTTTGAATAAGTGAATACCTTTTGCATAATATGTTACCTTATTTCTCCACTTTTCCATTAATCCTCAGGTCCATTGCTGTCAGCAGAGTGATGAAATGAATAAGGAAAAAGTAGGGAGTCGTTTTCTCGGGTTAAATTTACTTCAGAAAAAAAAATTGAAATGTATTAATGTTATTTCTTAATCTTATTTCTGAAACTCTTGTAACTCTTTATTGATATGTTAATTCACCTACTCGCAAGTTGCTTGTATGTTCAGTCCTCCCATTTCTTCGTTTTGTGCTTCATTCCTACTCGATTCTCTATATATATGCGTTAGATGATTTTTTTTAAAAGATTTTTTGGCCTTGTATAGTTTTGCACAGTGTTTTTTTGTTTGAAACACTCTTACTCATGACATGCCTTACGATAAATTTCATATCGTGAAAAAAATCCTTGAATTTATTCGGTGATTTTTCTTTCAGACTAATGAATTTCAGCATCTTAGGATCATTTATGAAATTTGCCCAATAAGACCTGATAGATGATTTAACGCATTCTTAGTGGTAGTTTAATTCTATAAAAAATTTTTATGCGTGCTTGTCACAGATTACAGCATTTTCTTCCTTGATCGAGAAATCGCTGATGAATTTTGATGAACTGAATTCATGGATGACGAGTTAACTATACAATCTATTGGAAAAAACTTTTCGACTGAAGAGCTTTTAAGACTTTTGGCCTATTTCGAAGGCGAAATCCAGGCTCGTGATATCGTAATAGCTACTTTGAAGGTCAAGTTTTTTCCATTATTCTGTTCCTCTAATTACTAACATTTCTTGAATATCTGTAGCCTGAATACAGGTTGCCTTTCTATCACTAAACAATTTTTTTTGTTAAATTAAAAGTCTTCAGTTTTAAAAACTTCAGTCAGAAAAAGCGAAGCAATTATTGCATGAGGCCAAATATGGACAACTTGCTGGAAGCAACCCAATTAAAGCTCTGCAACGTGACTCCGGTTTTACGGATGAAGGAAATGAAGTTGATGAATCTGCAATTGGACGCATGTATGAAACCCAATTGATGCAGCTGGAACGTTTAATCACTGTGCAGCGGCGCTGTCACAATCACTCTAAACAGGTCTGTTTTGAATCTAAACGTGAAAAATGATGATGCCATTCAGTAAATGCGCTGATATATACCTATTCGAGTGTGCTTTACTGAATATGAAATGGCCGTAATGCGGTCTATTAACTGACAAGCGTATTTTTTGCTCATGTATATTCTGCTTGCACGAAAAAATCTTACAAGCATGGAAAATCACGAAAAAAAATTTTAGAACAAGTCATTTGAAAGGAGATTATGTCTTCTTATGTGATAGGAGTGTGACTACTTTTTTGATAATAATAGTGCAAATCACAAGAAGAGTAAATTCAAATTAAACTCACTAGCGAATTTGAAAGGTTAAATGGGGGACTAAGTTTTTTTAAAAGCATAGGGGAAGAATTCGTGCAGAATAAGGGGTTAATAAACCAAGAATAATGATTTCGTGCAGAATGAAAGTTTAATAAACTAGGAATAATGATGATATCAGTGTAGCTGTATGTCTCTTTTCGTTGTTGTTTTTTCTTCTCTTGTTCTTCCAAACATAAAGGGATTTACATTCATCCATTTTAGTCACTTCTGTTTTAGATCCTAGCAGCTACAGAGAAGCGGCATGCACGAATTTTGCGAGAGTTAGATGAGGAAAAGCAACGTTCTGCAGCGGATGCTGCACAGGGCGATGATCTTTGTGTTCTTCTTGAAAATGAACGGACTCGCCTTCGTCAACAAGTGCGTTTTATAAATCCAGAAATATTCTCTACTTTTCATTTGAATAAGAATAGTTTCTTATCAATTTTTACCACTAATTTTTGTGCTTTTTCTTTCTTACCAAGCCAGAAAAATTAGAAAATGGAATTATCCAATATGCTGATTCCAAATACTTGTTACCTTATAATGTGAGTGAACCTATACATCATACTTGTGAACCCACCATAATTCTAGGCCTGAGCTACACACTGAACGATTTCAGGACATTTTATGTGTTTTTCTTCCCTATACTGGACTAACTGGGTTATACAATAGGGTTTTTTCTTATGTCCTTGTTTTCTAAGTATGTTCCATTTGACAAAATCTAAGTTGGTTGGAGCTTTACTTGATATCTACCGCAATAAGTACCGCAATTCTTTTTAAGCTGGAGTATGAGCAAAAGGAAGGTGAAAAAGCTCATAAGGAAGTGGAAAGATTGGAAAAAAAGTTAAGGGATGAACAAGAACGTCACAAGTCGATGGTGTTGTTCTTGGTAAATGAACGGAAGCAAATGTTATTTGAAGTACATGAGCTAAAAGTTCAAAATGGCCGCGGTAATTGTCTTTCTTAATAATGTAAATTCACGAAATTGTAAATTTGTTGCTATGCTTACAGAGACTACATTTCTTTGCATTATACTGAACATATTTACAGGTTCTTCCTGCGCTCAGGAAACAACATTGTTTGCAGAGATGCGAAAGGAAGTAACTGCCCTGCGCTCGGAAAGGGACCAACTGCGTACAGCTTTGGATGCAGCTCTTTCCGAAGTGCAGATCCTCAGAGAGGTCACTTTACAATTTTTACGTAAATCCTCACTAGTGTTTCTTGTCTGATTCACATTTGTTAGGTTTTAGGTTGCAAGAAATCAAGAGGAGGATTTGTCCTTCATGTGTACCGATATACTTGCTAACACGCGAAGTTATGCAAATAATGTGAGCATTTGTTATAGTTTCTGGAAAGTTATGAATTCAAGGCAATTTCTTACTGAGCTTTAGCTGCAAAACGCATTTTTTCTGAAGTAAAGATTTTAATGATTATCATCTCGTGAAATGGCAAATTTAAATTGATTTTGTTCCACAGTGATCATTCTACAACTGTTAGGACTGAATTACAACTTATAATCAATACAGCTTTCACTTGTACAATACCTACGTTGAATATCCTGTCTAAGATAAGAAAAAATTTTCATCATCACGAGATTTACATGGCATCGATTTGGAATGTGAATTAAGGCCTTAGCTTCCAGACTATATCTTCTGATCAATCGTCAGGAAAATTGTTTTTATATGGGTCTGAACTTATCGTTTTTTAGTTACGATTTTCGGACGACGGTTCTGTGGTTGTAGCTAATAAAGGTGTTTCAAACGCTTTGTCACCGTCAAAAAATCCGGCGCCAGGCTTATTGCCCGTAGCCAGCGATCTGAAGCATCCAGTACGACCCCGACTCACAACTTCCTCAACCTTTCCAGCAAGTAACCGGATTCCTCAGAGTCGTGTTCCTTTCCGAGCACCATCTCCTCTATCAGTCTCATCAACCGTTCCACTCTCTCCCGCGAAGTTAGCTTTTTCGAACGCATTTCGTTCCCTCAAATTATCATTCATGTTGATAAGCTCTATTAAAAGTTCATTTTTAGCTCCAAATTTTAAGTTTCACTTTTCTTGTCGAAAGTTTTAAACTCTGTTTCGGGATCTTCAAAATTAATATCCCGTATTCGATTTTAAGGAAAGGACAACATTCTACAACAGCTGCACGGCCGATAGCACTGTTAACAGTACGTGGTAATAATTATTCGTCATCACGTGATCGCGAGAGGATGTCAAATTCATCAGATTCGTCCGAAAAGATGAAAAATGCATATTCAGCTGAGCCTGAAATTGAGCATTTGGGTGCAGTGATCGAATCAATGAACACAAGTGCGTGAGTCCAACCTTATTTGGTTAAAATTAAATGAAACGGCGTTTTTTACTGGAAATTGTAAATGAATTTGAGCTTCAGTGATATCAAGATCCCCATGTCCAAGGGGAAGTTGGTCCTGCATGCCACATGAAAGCTAATTTCAGGTAAGCGAAGCGCTTCTTTGCCACGAAACGGCAAAAATGGGGTTATCGTTGGATCACAGGCACGTAAACCTGTTCCATCGAAACATGCTATCACTGCCAAACGTAGTACAATTTTCAAAGCTCTCGGTGTAACGACACGAAATGACAGGAACGGCACATAAATGAACTATAGAAACGCTCTAGAGAAAGCTGAACATTTGTTTTTCAAAGGCAAAGCATGCATTCGCATAATTTTTGAAAAATGGGACCACAAATTCATGGTTTCCAAAAGTTGGCCCTAGCATCTTTTTAAGATATATTGGAAATGTAATCCCGTTCTACTATCCTTTAGCGGGTGGTACGCATTCTCAGATCCAGAGTATGACATTTTGGAACCTGTCATGTGTTCAAGCCTTCAGTTTTTGTTTTTGAAACCGGAAACTATTTGTAAATAACTCCATGTGCATTGTAACTTTACGACTTTACAGGGCCGACTAATTAGGCAACTCACCAAATTATCTGTGGTTTATGTTTTTACTTGTACATGCAACACTGTTAACCAATTATTGATGAACAAAAGGTCACTTTGATTAAGGCATAAAAGTATAGAAGCAACAATTTCTAGCGAATTAATTTGGAGCAAGGAATAATGGTGATATAAAAGACTTGAAAAGTAGAGATTTTTTTCATGGAATTGCTGAGCTTTGTCGTAATGGAACTCACTTCATTCTCTCATGAGAGGAGGGATATTTCTCGGTATAATAGCGGATTTCCAAACTTCTGCTTTAGCTGCCCAGTTCGTGACAGGAAAGTCCTTAAAAATTTTTAGTTCCAAATAGAAGTTTCTGAGTAGCACGCAGAAGAGATTTCTTCATCAGCGAAACATGGAAATTCGACAGCTGATTTACCTTTGAGCTATTGATGCATTGTAGTACAAAATGACGGCACTGCCATCCATCTGTGTATCGGCTAGTATCTGATGCAAAAGTACACCAATTATGATGCTGTTTCTCAACATCGAAAAAATGTCCTCTTAGAAGCCATAACCCCACTGTCCTATTGCAATATGTACAAACTACAGCATCATCCAAATATTTGCTGCAATAGAGAAATGAAATGCAGTGGTTTCTTCTTGAAACGCGAGACATTTCAAAAGCAGTTTAGACTCCCACAATAGCAAAAATAGGCCGAAACTTCCTGCAAGTTGCAAATGGCAGAAATTAATTAGTGTTTAAACACGGTACGACATATGTCCAGAAGCTGTAACCAAACCAGACGGAAGGTTTGTATGAGATGTCCTAAGGCTAGCACCATAAGTCTCATGAAAATGAGTACTGGTAAATGATAGTGTCCTGTATACTTGCGCCACTAACAAACGACTACTTACTACAGTTACCACACTGTTAAAAAAAAGTGGAAAATGAGAACCTTTTTTGCCAACCAAAACAAGTAAGTGCTTTACACTTTTGTGCAGTTGTTTCAAGAACCATAGTCGATGGGACTTCAGGGACATCCACTTTAATTTGTTCGAGATCAAGCTTTTTCATGATTTCACACCTAAATTGAATAGTTGGTGGTAGTTGTAGAATCATTGACGATGTTACATATAGTTGTGAAGCAGTACACTCAAGATCACTCGTTCCATTTTTACCTTCATGCTGAGTTCTTCAATGTCTGTCAGCAACACATCTCCTATAAGTCATAGGGGTGCAAAATGGTGGTGATAAAGGAATAGGTCAGATCCTTACCAGTTGTTTCCTAGTCTTTCCATACGTCGTAGTTTCTCAATAAAATTTGTAATGACTGTACAGGTGGATGGAACAGTAAGTGCAGAGTTCCACGGCAGAATTTCTCAACCTTACCAACGTCTAATCGGTAATGAAAGATGTAAACGCAGGTGATTTGAGAATTTCGATGTTCTATGAACAATAATTCAAAGAAAATGATATACAAAAAAAAATTTCCGCATATCATTTTCTTGCACTAGTTCGAAAGAAACTCTTTTATCATTTCATAAGTCGCTGGCAACTTAATGTTTTGCACTTGGATGTGTTCGAGACGAAAAGTCTCGGAATGTGCCATAAGTCTCCAGAACAGATCCATCAAGAACGCCTTACAGAAGATGCATGTCGAGATATTAACATATTCGTACTAGCCCCACTTTTTGGGTAACCCATAAATCAACCTTCTGCTATCACCGTCTCGCTTTACTATTAAATAACACCTGCTAGCTCCACTATCCCTGGTACCCGTCTTCGGTACTTTGCCGGTGAGATATCGTGCACAAATGAGTTCATTCATATACCACTAGCGAAGCCCTCTTATGGTCTAGTTAGATTTAACCGTGCAGAACTCCATCGTGTTTTAACCTCAATACAACGACGAAGTGTAGAAAAGAATTTTGACCTACGCTATTGTAAAATTTCACTCTTTTATTGCAATCATTTGAATTCATGAACAAAATATAATTACCTTTGATTAACAACGTCTTTACAGAGAGCGTTCAATGGTACGGCATCGTCCGTACCAGAAGAAGTATACCTATACGGACATGTAACATGATGTTTCATGGTGATCATGGAAACAAGCATTCTGAAATCATATTCAGTATTATAATGAATGGACTCAAGTTTTAATCATTATTAATAAAAACAGGCGATGTCACAATTGTTCGAGGAACGAATAAAGGTAAGCAAAGGTGTAAAAAAGATTAATAAAAAGGAAAAACGATGTCTCGAACAGCTTAAGATTTTGTGAAATAAAGAATGAGTAAAATCTGCAGAAGCGTAAGACGATAAGTATAAGGAAAGCTGTACATGTAAAGAAGTACCTGACTGATTTCTGATAAACAATAACATCGGTATGCACTAGCGAGGGTATCAGTACACTCATATATTGACCACAGGCCTCACACTGCACCATATCTGAGGATATACATATCCATCCATGTGATGCAAACATCAGAGGCGACAAATTGTTTGGTTTCCCAGCCCATTTCACAGGCTGAATATAGGAATATATGGTTAATTTTAATAGAAAGAATAACTACGTCACAAAAGAAAAACGTTACGTGGCTTCTGTAATGACTTCAGTTGCACAGCACAACATATCCCCCAAGAAAACATTATGTTATAACAAACAAGACAAAGTTTTGCTCCAAAGTACTCAAAGAGTACCAATGCTGACTCCAGAACACAATTTCGAGTCAGAGTTTATGTCTTTTTATGGAAAATTAATTGTTAACATACAGTGAAAGAGTCCAAACGTTTTCTGATACGTGCATCCAACTGATCGCATGCTGACCTGCATCTTCCATTTGTAGAGAGTCTAGGAAAAAAAAAACCCCAAAATTAACTTTATGAAGAGATTTACTGAAATTAAGAAACTGTTTTGCTTTTTTTTAAATTTATAATTCATAAAAATGTATACTGTTATAGGCTGATCTTAACATCCACCAGTATGCATAATGCTACTTCTCGGGCTTTCAACAACTTGAAACAAGAATCTGAAATTCCGAAGTTAAATAGACATACCGCCGTTGTTGAGCATGGGTTTGTTTATGAGCTTGCTGAAGAAGTTTCGAAGCATTGCGTTTCAGTCGAGTAAGCTCGTCTTCCTTCTTCATGTTCAATTCAGCTGATACTGATTTCCAACTTCACGATAAACGCTCCCATCGATCAAGGAAGCATCATCTAACAGCAAGCAAATCAACTATACCAACCAGTACCAGAACATCTTGTAGAAGATAGCTGATAAAATACGCGGTGGTCATATAACTATATGGTGTTTCTGAATTGTGTCCAGCATTGTCGATAAATATTTATTCCTCAGTTGGTTCTATTTTAGTCTGACGCAGGAAACTGGATTGGTTTGAAAATTGTAGACGGACTTTGGAACAGTATGGTATTAACCTGCATGACAAGGAATTCACTTCGAAATGTCGAGAGCACTGTTAAACTTGAAAGGTTTATGTCGACATCGTGCTCGCTTCACAAGAATACTGCTGGAAAGTATAGGGTATCTTTGTTATGCTGTTAAGCCAAACGACTTGAAAAACCAAACTGGATAATGCCACTGTCATAGAAGAATTGTCGCGCTTTGCGGTCAACTTTTGGGAAGATCCGTAACTGGTTATGTTCGTATTAATGACAGCTTCGAATAATTAATAACAATTAACCTTCGGATAATAATTAATTTCGAATAATTCAGACGACAAGTGGACGAAAGCAGATGCTTACATATGAAATGGCCCACCGACCTCATCATATTGGTGTTAAAAAATCATGGTTAACATGGCATTCACAAAATTTGGAATCGTTTCGACAGCGTCAACCTGTCGTGGTATGTTATAAGAGCGAGAAGACCATTGGACCTCTATACATGGGAGAAAAAATTACTCTTTATAGATAGGAGGGGCGTGTTTTATACTGGAAACAACAAAACGATCAAAAGAATACGATAATTGTTGACTAATATTACTAATATTTCAAATAGCAGTTTCAAAATTTAGAACCTTTGCATTCAAAATGAAAGATATTTCAGCTGGCCCAAGATGAGATCATTCGTCGTTTCGTACGTGGTTTTTTTCCGGACTACATAACCGTTGATGGAAGTGAAGTCTGTTTCGTGATTTTTTAGTGTTGTTTTAATCTTTGATTAGTTGCCAAGCTAAACTTATGTTAGTATGCAGTTACTATTTCAAAAATTTACTGAATTTTGCAGTTGGTTATCAAACGGCAAGGAAATTGTGTCCGTGTAGCAGGTTTCTTCCATTATCGGAACAGACTGAATATTCGTGAAATATATTGGCTATTTGGATTTACTGAAGAATTTCTCTCAGTCTTGCTCAAACAACCGGTGAAGTTAGAGATCCAATTCGTGGCTGACGAAGAAGACTTAGCTTATAACTATATATGATTGTTAATTATATTTATTTTGAAACTTCGTTTTAAAGATTGAATTAACTTCGAATGGTTTACTAACATTACTCTGTAAAAATTATCGCTGTATCATGATCTAAGAAAAATACTCCTAGTCTCGTGAAAAATTTGTCCTTGCGTTAGGGGAGATGGACGATAAAGTTTCTTTGCGTTTGATGAAGGTTTACTGAGGTTGATAAAAGTTTATTGATTTTATTGTTGATGGTAGAAAGTTTATTGATGATAAAAGTTTATTGCTGATGAAAATTTATTGATGATTTACTGGTGAAAGTTTGTTGATGATTTATTACCCTTTGATTATTAGCAATATAGAGAATGCAGTTACGGCTGAGTTTGTTGTTGGTGTGAGAAGAGAATTTAGCGTATTGAGTAGTTAAATTAGAACTTAAGATAGGGAGACTTGTAGCACACCGAATGAAGCTTTTCCTGGATCGGCAAAGGACACTCTTTATACGGTGAATGTGCTTTACAAAACCCAATATATTACATACAAGATCAATTTCCAGATAAAAAGGATGTAAATCAGTTTAAGAAAGTCTGGACATGTTAAATGTAAGAATAGTTAGCAGATTAGAGGATTCTACAACACTGTTGTAGAAATTGAATAAGTAATTCATTACTTGAGGAGTTGGAAGATTTTATTTTTTGTGCAATGAACCCTTATCGGTGAAATATTTTAAATAAGGTGATCTTTATGCTACAAATTTATAATACAAATACTGTTGGGAAAATATAACACCGAGAGCTCCTTGGAGTGACAGACTCTACGAGCGACTGATAGGGCTGACCAAGAAGGCCATGAAAAGAGAATTGGAAGAAAATTGTTATGGGAAAGAGAACTTATGACGTTGATCGTGGAGATCAAGGGTGTGTACTGAATACCCGGCCGTTGACTTATTCTACTCCGATGACTGCAAGATAATACGCCCAATCGATTTTATACATCCTAGTGCCTCTTTAATTCTCCCAACAGTGGATGACGACCAGGACAAATTCAAACCAAGAATTCTTGATACAAGGGAACGAATAATCAAATATTGGTTGGGGACGCTTAAGGTACTCGATATACTTTGGGAAGCATGGAAAAGGGACTACTTAACGAGCCTCAGGGGAGGAACACAAAAGGAACACGTAAATCTTAAAAGCACGGAGGATCGTAAGCCAAAAGAGGAAGGAATTGTATTAGTGGATGAACCAAAAACGCCTCCCGGCTCGTCGCACCAAAGATTTGTTGGGAAATTGTTTTTCTGTTGAACTCGTTTCTCGGCGATACAGATTTATTCGGGAGGTAATATTGTTCTTGCACAATATTACTAGTTAACAACAGGAAAAAGGGTATAAAATGCATATGTATATAACACGATGAATTGGTAAGCAATGATAAATGAGTTATGCAAAAAGCAAGTAATATGATCAACTAACAAACTCCTTGTCGTTGCCTTGGACAATAATTTGACTGTTGGTTAGTTGATAGGTCGTTGAG
>NW_018108682.1:20590-22870 GCF_000183805.2 Loa loa | reverse complement strand
TTACTATATATATATATATATATATATATATATATATATATATATATAAGGATTAGGGAGGAGCTTTATAAGCTCCATCAGGGCTATCATGGAGGTATGGCTACCCTTTGGCACTATCCATTGTGTAGGTACTGAGACGTTTTTCTTTTACGCTGTCCATTGGTAGTTTATATCCTTTTCATTGCTTTAATTTTACTTACAAGATTTCGTCACCCCATTTGTTGGATATTGTGGAAATTTTGTTTGGATGTAGTTTTAATTTCCATAATCCGACAGAAAATTTACATTATGATTTTCGGAGTTTTTCCGATAAATACTTTGATCGCTTCAACTTATAAAATTCGCTCGGTTTCTCCGACACCTAGATCATTATATAGCGAGAACTTTTACGCTCTGCAACTTCAAAATTTGAAACAATTTTCTCTCATCTTCTACTTTCAACCGCTTCTAGCGCTGAGGGGAATATTCCTGACGACGCGTGAGCTCCATCTCTGATATATTGAACCATATATATACACAACAAGGGACTCATGCATCCGGATCAAACCACCCTAGAACTTCGTCTAGAACTTCAAATGAGGCCTGGCCGCGGTTGCGGACCCTTTAATTTCTTTCGAATGTTCATTCCCGAAATGGTTCACCCCCAAGATCTTTAACTGTTCTCAATGCGCTGAATACCCCGCTTAATTCACAATACTGTCCTAGCTATACGCCAAATTGCTGGTCCCAGTAGCAAGTTCTCGCCTTGGAGACAAAATACACAAGTGTAACCAGTGACCCGTTCGGCTTTGGTAATTGAGTGAACCTCCAAAATAAGAACTGAATCTTCACAGACGACACATTTATTAAAAAATAATTCACGAAAAACGAGACGAAAACAGCGCAGCTAGAACACGTAGTTTCTTCCCGAAGTTCACTTAGCTAGAACACGTAGTTTCTTCCCGAAGTTCACTTATGACCTGCCGAGTAAACAATCTGTCCAAAAATTACGATGCGGAGAAAGAAAAACAACAGTGAATGTTGAAGACTTTACTAACAATAAAACACTCTGGAATACAGATTGTTCAGGAATAATGTAGCCTGCTCACTACATCATCCAAGCGAGACAGGAGCTGGAAGAATAATGTTATACATTACAGCACTGCCAGTAAGAATAAAACGATGCTTGCTCTGAGGAGGCGGACAAATTACAAGCACTTGAGCACACTAAATTTGATTTCTTTTATATTTTGCACAACAGGAACTTTATCACAGTACAGGAAATCACGAGTCCTCTGAAAAATAAGGAAATTTCCGTTGGTGAACCAACATACTACCATACAAATAGTAATATTTAAACAGTGGCAAGAAAAACTAGTGGATGGCCACAATTTTAGTAACGAGACAGATAACACAGAGCTCCAAACTTTTTAGGATAAAAAGATGTACATTATGCACTACACTCCCAATCGAAAAAGAGCAATTTAGAGCCTCATTTGTTTCAAAGAGCACTTTGAAATTTAGTAGGTGCTGCACATGACACTTTCAAAATCTTGATGAAGCACAAAAAATTCATAGAATTTGATACGGAAAACAATCAAGTAATCAGAGGAAAGAATAGAAAAAGAAATTTCTCCACAGGGATACAAATCATAAGCGACAGCTAGAATACAACTAGATTCACTTTATTTCATCGCTTGGAAACGTACGAAAAACCGGGTGGAGGCATCATCCACTGTTGTGATGAATGAGGGTAGGAATTTATAGTTGGTACTGGTGGCGGGGCGGGTGATGCCATTGGATTCAGGAGTTGCGCCGACATCGGCATCGTTTGATCATAATTTAAGGTTGACGAAAATTGATTGGTGGTGCGTTGCATTTCCATAGGTGATGTCCGACTAGGGGGATAACCTGTAACAACTATATCTAGGCTTTAAACCTAAAACACCACTTTCCCGCTAAAGCAAATCCATTCACATGCAGTATTGATAAACATCCAAAATGTTTTATACATGAAACTGACCCTAAAAAGTGTACGTGCTCTTGCAAATGCAGAAGTTACAAACCTGCAGTACTAAGATCCGATACAAAACGAACATTTACATTCGGTAACAGCGCCCGGAAACCTTCCTGCCATTCGTGAAGCTTGGTACCATCAATTTGGTTTGCTGCAGCCAGAGAAACGTTTGAGTGAAACTGTGTGTTACTGCTGAAGGAAGGGCATCGTTGTGGCTGTGCTGGATTGAAGACCAAATTACTGGGTGGATTCACGAAATTACCGACTCGAGCCATCTGAGTTTG
>NW_018108682.1:13812-20415 GCF_000183805.2 Loa loa | reverse complement strand
GCGCCGACATCGGCATCGTTTGATCATAATTTAAGGTTGACGAAAATTGATTGGTGGTGCGTTGCATTTCCATAGGTGATGTCCGACTAGGGGGATAACCTGTAACAACTATATCTAGGCTTTAAACCTAAAACACCACTTTCCCCTAAAGCAAATCCATTCACATGCAGTATTGATAAACATCCAAAATGTTTTATACATGAAACTGACCCTAAAAAGTGTACGTGCTCTTGCAAATGCAGAAGTTACAAACCTGCAGTACTAAGATCCGATACAAAACGAACATTTACATTCGGTAACAGCGCCCGGAAACCTTCCTGCCATTCGTGAAGCTTGGTACCATCAATTTGGTTTGCTGCAGCCAGAGAAACGTTTGAGTGAAACTGTGTGTTACTGCTGAAGGAAGGGCATCGTTGTGGCTGTGCTGGATTGAAGACCAAATTACTGGGTGGATTCACGAAATTACCGACTCGAGCCATCTGAGGTTTTGAAGGTGGAAAATACGGATGTGACGAGTACTGACTAGTGTGAAATACCGACGACAGTTGTTGGTTGAATGTCTGAGCGGTTTGCGAAGAAAATTTTAGTGGCTGTGAAAAACAATCGACATTGGCGTAATTGTTCGTTGCCGTTGTTGTTAAATCAACATCTGTTCCAAGTGCATTTCTCACCAACATCGGAGAAGCACCATTCGAAATACCCATTGAAGGCCAACCACACTGCAGACCCAGTGACATCAGTGACGATGATACAGATGTCATCCCACCAGCACTAAAAAACTATCCAAACCGTAAGTTATCAAAAAAGATAGAGCATATATAAAACCATTTGAAAATAACAAGAACTCGCGAAATGTCCGTAGATGATATTTATGGTCAAGCAGTTGAAGAAAACACGGATACGGGAAAATCAACAATTCTTACTTCTGTGTTGAGCATTGCGGCAAAATCGTTTTCTCTTCCTCCAACAAATCTGCTAAACCTTTCGCAGACTCCGAAATAGGATCAAAGCCTGAAATTTCTGTACCTTAAATCCCATCTTAACTTGCAAATCTGATAGTGAATTCATTTAGTAGTGATTGTTTGCTGGTTTCTCCAAACGACTGTGAAATATACTTAAAACTATAGAACATTTCAATGTAGCCAGTATAAAAAAATTGCTGGAACACACAGAAGCATTCCAAAGAACAGTGAAAAGAGTTCTTGGAAATAAAAACCTAAATCATCATCACTATATACACTGAGCCGTGTGCTTTTCGGCAACATTCTAGTTTGTGAACTAGACAATGCTGTCGAGAAATCAGTGATCGCATTCTTTGCTGTCAAATTATCAACTTTTCCACAGATTCCTAGTGCACGTTGCCAATCACATGGTGGAATATCATTTGTCGACTGTGAACTGTTGTTATTCAATAGCGCTTTCGCACTGCTCACATCTGCTTTCTCCTTAGTCTACAACAGCATCATAATTTACTAGTTTGTTGATGTGAGAACATTAAAAAAAAAAAAAATGTAAACTTCTAACAGTACCAATAACCAAATCTATTTCATCTACCAACAGCTCATATTAATCCAATCAGAAGTGCTACAAACTATAAAAAGTAACTAACGTTTAAGAACATTTTCTCTATCGAAGCGCATGTGGTAGCAGTACGCGGCATGACACTTTGACTAGATGAAATCCATTCTGACAACCGAGATCTAAATTGTTATGTATTCAAATCCAAAAATTTTATTTAACAATGGAATGAAAGGCTAATTTTCAACTTGTAACAACTGTAACTCTCAACCAGAAAAGAGTACGAAAATCAATCCCAGAGTACTCTTTAGAAAACTTAAGTCAAGATCTGTACCAATATCCAACCAATCTAAAAGAGATGCCATGAAAACATGAGAAATTCTTGATTCTGGAAACAAAGCTTATGTTGCCTACTTTTTAACCACTGCAAACCTCTGCTATCTGGTTTTTTCTAGCTGAACCGAAAAAAAAAGGATTGAAATCACAATAAAGGCAACAGTAACGGTAGATGAGGATAGGAAAACTGGCTTTTCCTACCAAATATCAATTATTTTTTAACCTTTGCTTGTTTACACATGATGTGAAGTCTGAAATACAAACGTCATCCGACAAAAAAACAAATCTCAAATCCGCTATACGTTAGTTCTCCATCACTGCTTTGTAAAACCTGCCTTGAACCAATTCCCTCATTAACTTTTGTGACGGGAATCACCGCTTGCTGCTCAAGCATTGCAGACAATGGCGCATCATTTGTTATTCCCGAAGTTTTTTCTAGCTGAGACCGGGCCTGAAACTCCACCCTAAGGAATGTAAAGTTAAACTGTTAAAAGAAGCAATAATAAGCAAAGTGGCTGGCTACAGTCGGCAACAAATAACCATGACTCCTGTTGTCCTTTTTTTCAGTATTTTCTCCGGAAAGCATCAAAACTGTATGATCTCCGTACGATTCAATTCAAAAAGGACAAACAGAAAAAGAGCTACTGAAACAACATAAGCCAATATCACTGACAAAAATTAGATATTAAAACATGACTAACTTCGTTCTCTTTATCTGAACCTTTATTCTCACTAATTCGCTTATTATTTATCACAGAACACGGCTGATTTTTTGATACTTCTCTGAAAAAAAGCCGAAGTTATCCATCACAAGCACAGACTAACGGTCTTAATCTACTTCACCAGAATTACTTATTCATTTCAACAACACTTCAGTAGCAGGGAAAAGCAATTTCAACAGCATAACATATGAGCCTTTTAAAAAAAGCTTAGAATGTTGACCCTGAAAGCACTCCATATTTCATAAGAATTTTGCTCTACGCAATCAAAAAATTGACAAAATAATTGAAATAATAGAGGAAGATTTCATTGTGTCTATAATATGACCACATGCCGCGTAAAATGGAAAGCAATTTCAACTCAAGCTCATTTCAAAGTTATACGTTTGTATAACTACTTTAAGGCTATTAACTATTGGGAAAGCTTGTCTCTATGCAAAAATAAATGCTTTACCTACCCATTCACTTGGTTTGCAGCTATCTTCATATCATTCGACGGTGATCTACCTTGTGAGGATTTTCCTTTATCCTGACTATTCTCTATCCGCACTGAGCGAAAGTGCAGTCCACGCTCAGCGCTTTCACTTAAAAATACGCAGAAATTACAGGTAAAGACAATACATGGTAAAATACAAATAAATGAAGTCACGTAAACCAACAATTAAGAAAAAGTAATTTCACTAACTCTCAAAGTCTCCACTTTTGTAAACTCATTTGGTACACGCTTACTTAACCACTACTAATAGAAAAAACATCGATTTTTTGCAACACTCCAAAATTCAATGAAAATATAAAGTCTGTCAACAATCGGTTGTTGACAATGCTTAAGGAAAAAAATTCTGGAATGAACAAACAAAAGAAGCATGTGCTACAAGCATACAGTACTTACTTTGATGTTTTTCCATCCGTATTTATCATAAACGAAGTCCTTCCACGTTGACTTTTCTCCCTGAGAGTTGATTCAATCAGTCGTTTTTCGTATTCTGCATGTCGCCCAAGATGCATATCATCTTTCGTAAAACTCACTTCTGTATCCGCCACGTCATGCAAATACATACATTCCTATAAAAGGGCATAAATTTTCTCTGCTACAATAAATAAACTATTTTTTATTTACAAATCTCCACATCTTTTTCAATTTTCTTGGGAATCAATTTTCTACTTCTGCATATTAAAATGTCAAGCATGAAATCGAAAAGCAAGCATATAAATCTCTTTCACGAGGTCCATGTAGAATAGACTTTATGCACAGTCACAATATCATGAGAAACACCACTGGAAAAGTTAAGTTATATGACTAAACTGGAAAATAAACAAACCGGTTTATAACACGGCTGACTGCGAAGAAAATTTGTACAATATTTTGTCGTCCCAAGTGATGCCTTTACAATACGTCCATCTAACTGTGCATTATTAACAGCCTAAAAGAAAACTGTGCGGGAAAAGTACCTATATCAAAATCATAAAATCTATCGCCTTCCATGATATCCCCTCTTTAAAAGATCTTACGTAAGCTGCTGAGTCTGGTAAATATACTTAAGAAAGCTCTATAATGAATTCTAAACCATACCTTCATAAAAACAAGTGAGCGGTACCCAAAAACGCAAACCTGTATAGCTCTAAGTGCATCTTCATATCTCGCGTAAGTTACATAAGCTGTGCATGATGCCGACTGTGGACCGCTCAGTGATGGTGAAGATCCCACAGCAACCTAAACAAGGTACTATCATGCAAATAATTACCAAAGCTCCTTTCTAACCTTTTATCAGTGGTATGAAACAATATTCGCAAAACTGACCTTCAGTATGCGGCCATATTTTCCAAAATACTCGGGTTTCTTCAAAGTTTCCGGATCTGCAACTCTGGCCGATAAGCCCACTACATACACGAGATTCTTTTGTAGCACTCTGGAAAAGGACATACTGATCGACGAAGTTGAAAAATGTTCCACTTTCCATAAGCCCTAAGATTTCCGTGAAAACTTTTGCCATAAAAAACAAACCTGTATGAAGATAGATGTTTCCTAGACTCACATATCTTGATCTTTTGCAGTTGCTGTTTTTGACGCTTTTCTGTTTTCATCTTCTGAACATCTGAAGCAGTCAGAGGTTTGAAGTTGACAGGATCTTCCGGATACGGTTGTCTACATGCCGGACATAATCCATTCTCATCAGTTCGCAATCGGTGCC
Source organism: Loa loa (assembly GCF_000183805.2). Classification (NCBI taxonomy): domain Eukaryota; kingdom Metazoa; phylum Nematoda; class Chromadorea; order Rhabditida; family Onchocercidae; genus Loa; species Loa loa. Next base: position 15,653 of record NW_018108682.1, on the reverse strand, counting down.
AACAAAATCTACATATCTGAAATCATGAATGTCGAAGCACATCTCACTGTAGTATTGCCATAATGTACAGGACATGGTGGCAAGGAAACATAATATGGCCGCAAAATGGAATAAATTAATATTGCCAATCATCAGACCAGCCCATCTGATTGGTGGACGCTGTTTAAAAAATACGTTCGTCCTCAGATCTACTACGGTAGTGACAGACCAACAAACCAACATATTTGGAAAAAAAAAAGACGAAATATGAGTTAGCTAGTACAGAAGAACTTTATTCGTACCTGATATTCACATTTGCACGGGTAAAAATTGATATCATCGATTTCGAGTGCTTCCATGCACAAAGGACACTGAAAAAGATTATAATTGAGATCAGTGCAATCAAGAAGTACTAAGAATGTCTCGTGAGTCAGGAAACAGGAATGGCCTAGCATCTTTCGAAGTTTGTTCGACAGTGAATATCGACCAACTAACGGTATACTTCAAGAAGTATAGATGAGTAAACAGAGTGTCTTTGGGTGAAATTGAATAACTCATGTGTGTAGTGCCACAACCAACTCATCTAAAGGAGATTAAATGCTCATCTACATGTTTTTTTCCCCAAATTAAGAGACCTTTGGACAGCAAAAACACAAAAATTCTATCTGACCGTGACGGAAACGAAAAAGCGTATACCTCTTTATCGGATTGCTCATCACTAGACATCGCTTTCCACCTTGTTTGGTAATAATGCACTTTGAAAAACTACAAAGAATTTGTATACTCATTTCAAACCATGTTTAACATAACAGTTTTTATGTGGCCATTACCACAAAACACTCGTTATGACAAACGTTTTCCCATAAAAGTGACGTCTTCCAACTTTACCACCACAAAATCGACTTTCCAAGAAATTACATCTTTTAAGTGGAGCGGGATGTAAATGATACCCCACAGCTTATGTACAACAGTAAAAGTGTATCCTGCTATAACAACGAAAGAAAATTGGTGCTGCGTTTGGAGCCAACCTCCAAGCGTCTGGATTACCACAGCCTCGTCTGCATTATGAGGTAAGGATACTTTGATTGTCATGACGAACTTAAGAATACCGGAAGATGTTCAGAACTAAAGTGAGATTTCCCGGAAAAATTCAACTACTGTTTTGTCTTCTTCCGGCATGGTGAAACGACCAGATGTTTTCCACAGCAATGGAACCTCCTTCACCCTAGGTCCCCGTCTCCATCAACGACGGAAGAAAACAATACAACGGCTACCCACACCTTCTCAGAAGTGCCTGACACCAATCAATTACAATATTTCACCCTATTCAGCCCCTCCCCCTATGAAATTTCATGTCCCGAAGTGTTAACGGACGATTCAAAGTTGGGCTGGATAAGCGATAGCGGGTTATAGTTCTTTCCTTCCCTAAAGTGCCTTTACCAAATGTCGGACGGTACTCCACAGTCATACCATAGTTTTCGGGGAACTGATGAGTTAAATCTTCGTCTTCTAGCAACAAGGTAAAGGGATTACGAGTCCCAGAAAATAACGAAGGTGATGGAAGTTATTGACTTCTTTTTTCTGTTTTCACTTAAAAGGATTTTCCTGCGTTTTGATTCTTTCGGCAAATGCGATAGTTTTTACATTTCGCCTTTCTTCGTTACCGTTTTAGGTATATTATTTGAGAGAGCGACGTTTGAATTCCCTAGTACTTACTCTATTGGTTATGGTTTCTTTTGCCTCATTGGCTAATACTACGCAACATCACGTAGTGAGTTATTTTGAATAATTTCGGCTTGAGGGTTGTGATCATAAGTCGTCGTCATTTGCTTTTTGTGGACAAGAAATACATTAAGTGCTCC
>NW_018108682.1:10680-13790 GCF_000183805.2 Loa loa | reverse complement strand
CCTCCAGTCAAATCATGGAATGTTTTATGATTTGACTGGAGGCACTTAATGTATTTCTCAAAAAGCCAGTTTTATGTTGGTTATAAATTGTATGCGATTGCGTCATCGCCGAAATAGCACGTATTAAATAAGCGAACAGTCTTGATTACTTGTGGTCTTTCGAAATATTATTTTGGGTTTATAGTTTGTTGAGTTGCAGATTTTCGAATACATAGAGAAGTTGAAGAACGATTGCAATGGTTGGAAAGACTGCATTGAAAAAATCATTAATGGCTGGTATGGATGCTTGTTAAAAGAAGTCGTTTCTGTGAATTGAGATGATCTTAATTTTCATGATTTTTTTTTATGTAACAACAGTGTCAAAGAAACAAATTTCAGTAATCCAGAGGAGCACTTTATGCTTCTGCAGGTGATTGAAGCATATTTGACAGTGCGCTATGCGGATAGCGATCAGGATCAGGATATTATTCGAAGATGGATGCGTGGCTGGTTGCAGCGCTTGTAAGTTCAGCATTTGTTGCCGTGTTTTCTCGGAGTGATGATCTTATTCTTCATATTACAAATTTTTATTCCAGAAGTTTACCTGGGAGTCAGCCATCATTTCTAGTGAACAAAATGGCTCAGCTCTTTGCTTTGGTTTTTGCTGCCGATTTTCCAAAGCGTTGGCCGAATTTCATGGAGGAGGCAAGTTTCTTGTACATTTCTGCTATAGGTTTAAAGTGGAAAGCATTCACCGATATTTACTGCGAAGCTTTTCTTTCTAATGTAAGTTGAAGGACTGTTGTGATTCATTGTGTTCTGTACTTAAGGTATTTTTCCAACAGATGTCATCATCACCTGAAATAACGGTCTTTTTCCTGCGCACTTTGATTGCTATCGATTGTGAGGTAGTTGATCGAGAGATTCGGCGTACGAAGCAGGTATTGCATTTTGAGGGAAGGAGATGTTTATCATTTTATTGCAAAAATTACCTGCCCGAGTAAGTGAAGTGACTTTTTCTTTGTACCAGCAAAAATACAGAATTTATTCACCATAATCACTATTATCCAAATGGGAGAGTAGTAATGCAGAACAAAAAAGCAGAGTAAATAAAAGATCTCTGTGGTATTAAAGTATAATCTGTAACGTTTTTCTGACTAAATAAACTAACGCAAACACTACCATTTTCTCATGAGCGAAATGCTCTGCGGATGACCCACTTGATACACTTTGGTTTTTCTGATCGGTTGCTAAATTAGGACTGCACTACAGAACTTCGAATGTTGTATGAATTCGTTAGAAAACATTATAATTTAAGAAGTAGACGATCGTGCTATGCTGTGAATTCGAATTCCCGGAGATATTTGTATTTTGAAAAAAGTTTACGGATGCTTTTATAAAGTTTTAGAAAAATTGCATAGAAATCTCACTCAAACCTAGTTTTTTTTTCCCCTTTTGCTTAAGAAAGTCAAGTAGAGAAGGGGAGTGTGCATAAGTGAATTTGTTTTGTTAGCAAGTGATGTTTGCTTAACAGCAACTTTCACGTTGTTTTCAGTACCGCTTGGGATACATTTTGGTTTCTTTTCTTTCTGTTTTTATTTTAATTTTTCTTTTTGCAGGTGACTGAAAGAAATATGCGAATAAAGGATGCTATGCGTGATAGCTGCAACTATAGCTTGGCACTGATCTGGACTCAAATACTAGTCAGTTTAGCTAATTCTGTTGAATTGATATGGTTCAGAATTTTTTGTTGGAACTGTTTCTGCAGTTTACTCTACAATTTACTTTGTTGTTGTTTTATTTTTTTCGACTAGAAATCCACTTTGTGTTAAAGATTAAGCAGTTATTTTTGTTGTTACTAGTAGTGTTGCTTATCAGGAGAGCAGCAGAGTTTCTCATTTTTTAAAATCTTTGAATGAAATTATTTAATTCAAAAATACCAATACCCTGATTGCATATCAATTTAAAACTTCGTTTCGTATTTTTAGGCAGAAAGCAATGATTTGAAGACTAGAAAACTTTGTTTGGATGTCATTGCTTGTTACATTGACTGGATTGATTTGGAACTTGTTGTTAACAGTACTACCATTCCATTTATTATTAGTAATTGTTTACATTTTTTGATAAGTTTTAATTATTCGTATCGTGCGTTAAATTGGATAGATTTATCACGGTGGTCTTTAGATTGTTTGAAAAATGAGCGCACTTGTGAATCAGCGGTATCAGCTATTAGTGCAGTGCTCGCAAAAGGCATGAATGCTGAAAAGAAACTTCTACTGACTGCATCGCTGTGTACTGTTTTGCATGAGAACGGGTCATTTGATTTGAAAGTAAGCATTTCTGAGCAAATTTTAGTTTCTCACACTGGCTGAAAACATGGAATCTAAGTTTTCAGGGAATAGTTTGCATTGTCTGTCCTTCGCGGATGAAATACAATAAACCATTTGCAGGAAAACGATGTCGATGATGTTTTGAGAACTGGAGCTCTCATAAGCTCATTAGGCTGCGCTTTGATCGATTGCCATACATCGTATATCTTTGATTTCCTTACCAAAGTGGTACTTCATAGCGCTTTTACTTGGTTAAATTCAGCCGGCGATTTCAATAATCTTGAGAAATTTAGTAATTTGAGGATGTCAAACTTCATTTTTGGTATAAGTTTTAAAATATTATAAATTTTTTTGTGCTCTACAGCGATACGTCATTTTTCAAGTTATCTACAATTAAAGAGTAAAATCCGTATATAGCAAGTTAAAATAGTCCAAATATGCTTTTTGCATAAAACAATTTTCAGTTTTTCAAAAGTTGGTGATATAGAAAGATCTACGCAGTGTGAAGTGCTTCTTCAGGAACAAGCTGATATCGCTTTGTTATGCTTTTCTAATGAGGTTTTTTTAAAAATTGTTTTGCATTCATTTTCACATTTCTTATAATTTCAGCTGAAATGCCTTTTATAAACAACTGCGAAGTTTCAGAATATAGATGCGTCTGGAACTGTTATCGAGTTTTTACGGCGTTATATTTGTGTTCTTAAAACTCAGGAATTTGAGAAGCGTCACGATTTCACTAATCGAATGATCTGCATAGCCATGGATAGGTTGACTTATTCGTTCCTAAATCACAAAATATAT
>NW_018108682.1:6389-10226 GCF_000183805.2 Loa loa | reverse complement strand
GTATATATGTGTATATATATATTATATATATACATATATATATATGCATATATATATGTATACACATAGAGAAGGTGCTTGCACATACTGACTGCATTTTGACTTAATTTTCTTAATTTTCATCTACAAAGCTGGAAACAGCTAAGGAAATTAGGGTTAACTGAAAATAGGATTCTATTATCTTTGATTCAACTTTTTGGAATACTATGAGGAATTTTTGTTTGTTTAGATACAAATCTGCAAGTGATGTTGATCTGGGTAATACAGATGGTGAGGTGGTAGCTGAATTCATGGCTTATAGAAGGCAACTTCGAAATATGCTATCAGCAGTTGGGAATTTTGTATGTCATTTTCTTACGATATGAGTTTTGGCAAAGCGACTGATCGAGACGTGAGAGCGAAGGAGAGGGGAAAAAGGCTGGAGAGTGCTGAAATCAAGACGCATCTGGACGCATGAAACCGTTGCGGATAATTAGAAATATATAATATTTTGACCAAGAACAGTTTTACCTGCATTTGCCAACATAAAATTGATCCTAGATTATTAAAATGGGCTGGAATCAATAAGCTTAGATTCATTATTTTTGATAGTGGATTACAATAAACACTGGTTTCTTTGTGTTAATATTTGGATTTTCTTGTACTTAATTTTTAAAATCGCTGGTTCCAAAGTTTAGGAACCGGAGCCGATATTGATGAAACTGGAGCCATCGGTGCGAAATGTATGTGAAAACTGGAAGCAGTGCCACATGAGTGTTATCGAAGCTACGTTAACACTAGTGTATGACCTTGCTGACTTCATACACGTATGTTATTTAGCATACTTTGAGAAATTCAAGGTTTAGTTTTGAATATCCAGAATTATACCCATAAAAGAAAGTGACCTCGTACATGCAAGGCTGGGAACTTCTATGCCGTGTTCAGTCATTTATTTTACATTTCGATAATTTATTGTGGATATTTCTTCTTACTTACAGTGATGGGGAACACGTAGGAGGAGGATTACTGGATTACTGCTAGAAAAATGGAACTTACATAAGTCAAGTCACTATAAACGAGATAAAGTATACCTTTTACAGAAGAGTTTTTTGCAGACAAATTTCGGAGGTAATAGCAGTTTAATCTCTGAACGTGCAAAAACACTGGCAACACAGGTCCGTTATGATTTATTTTGTTTCGAAACTATAAATTTTGCTTAGACTGATAACCGAGCAATGTAGTGAAAAGCTTCTGTGTATTATTCTTGTGCGTGTTTCATTTAGATTCTACAAAGTACAGTAAATCATTGCGGATTACCTTGTATCAGTACATTATTCTTCGAAATTGCATGTCGTTATGAGAGGATCCTGCAAAGTAATACCGGTCCACTGCCAATAATACTGGTTTGGATTTCAGCTTGCAACCTTAGATATATTCCCATCAGTGAGCAGTTGTGTAATGTGTGACTGAAATAGTGACTGTTTTTTCGGCTGACTTTGATGTTCATATAGATTTCCTTGTCTTATCCCAATCTGCATAGACACCATTTTGCGTCTGAACATTCATTTCTTATTTTCCTTTTCAGGAAGCATTCTTGGATACACGTGGTCTTCGCCAAGCTTCGTTGCAATCACGAAGTCGCATTATCTACTTATTTTGTCGCTTTGTAAAAGCACATAAGTAAGCAAAACTTCCTTTATAAATAGTTGTTTTGAATTACCTTCTCAGTGACAAGTGTTTTCAGGCTTTTCTTGGGTAACCAAGCTGAAAATATTCTCGTACAATTGGAATCATTTTTCACAGTTACATCTGAAGAAGATTACCAACTCTCGAAAGAGGATCAGGTTTTTTTTTTCGTTTTCGAGACTCTTTTGTATACCATTAGATTTTTAATTTTTGCTGTTGCTCCGCAGTGATTATAGCGGTTAAACTGTTTCGTTCAGTAACTTACTATTAAGCTAACGATTTTAAGCATATCAAAAATTAACTATTTCTGGCTTTCAGATTCGCTGTCTTCATCATATAGCATGTTTGTGCCTAATTTTTTTTGAGCCTTCTAGAATCACTGAGTTATTGATTTTGATCGGATTTCAGATGTATCTGTATGAATCTACATCAGTGTTAATTGTTAACAGTAATCTACCGGTTGAAAGGAAACAAGAATGCATAAAAGTTCTCGGTTTATCATTGCTTCAGAAATTCTCACACGTAACGGAAGGGCTATCACGAACAAAGAATGTGGAAGAAGTACAGCAGCTTCATCAGCGGTATGCTGATATTATTGGTTATAGCGCGTGAGTTTTTTGATTTAAAACAGGTCAAGAATTGTGATTTGTTTTCCGACTGCGTTATTTATTTATTTATTATTTATTAAAATCGGTTTAGAATTATCACTTTATTTCATCTCATTATATAATTATATCAAAGAATTAACCATATTCTGCGAGCTTATTTGTATTTTCAGACGTGTTACTAAAGCATTTACAAACAACTATACCATGCAGTGCTGTCAGTGCACTATCGTTTTTATTGAATTGATGAAAGTACGTTCGTTTGCTTTTGCCTATCTTACATCTTATTGTTGCCTGCGCTTCTTTTACATACTCCGTTTTTTTACTGATGGTCAGTGCGTAGGGGAAAGTCCATTGCGAAATGGGAACCTAGTTTCTTAAATTATGCTGTGTTTCTCCAAATAGCTATCAACATTCGTGATTATTGGGACAGTAATAAGTTAATATAATTTTTAGGTTTTTCTGGATAAGGTAACTCCAAATAATGTGGAAGGATTGGACGCACTGAGGCAGTATCTTCATCGGATGGTTACTTGTCTTGATGGTGAAATACTAGCTGTGTTACCAGCTATTTGCGACAAGTATCTTGATGTCGGTTCCAATCTTAAAGTGATGCATGACTTCCTTATTTTACTGCAGCAAATTTTGGGCAAGTTTAAGGTATGTTTCTACGGACTTTTGCTGTATGTTCGCTTCACTCTGAATATTAAATGCCACTTTACTCTACTTTCAGTAAATCACTCGTTACTATCAACACTTGAAATAGTTCTTCTCTGGAAGTCTTCTATCAGAAGGGTAACAAACTCTGTTTTTGTCATTTCAGAAACGTCTTTTGGAAACTGGTCTGAATATTCCTGCTTTATTTGATATTTTGTGGACCGCGCAAATGTCATTCGATATATCCAATGAAAGTCGTGTTAGGGATATGATTTATTACAACCGAGCTTTTCTGCAAACAATCTTGAGCATCTTAACACATGACTTAATTGTTATGTTAACAGACTGCGGTAAGCAATCTCAAAAGTACCACTGCATGCAGTTTTCTGGCAACAAATAATCAAGCCGATTAATTCATTTCCAGATTTTACATTCTTTAACTGAAGATGACGGAAAACCTAGTTTTTTATATTTGTAATTTGAAGGCGCCGAATTCTTCCACAAAATAGCCGACTCACTCATTTCTTACATGAGCTTAAATGATGTGCCAGCACAACGGATTACATTCCAAATTATCAACAAATTATTTCTAAAACTGTCGAACAACGGGTCAACTGCTTTCATCGAATTTTTATGGGAAAAAGCGGTTTGTGGTGCGCTTCAGGTAATTTTTCTACATCTATACACAAAAGATTGTTTTGGAAAGAGTATTTAATAAGTCATCATTGGATTCTGCCGCGCGAAAGCGCTCTGTTCGATTAATTTTTCTAAGTGGGCCTAGAATTTTTCTTCAAAATATGATATTTTTGGTGATCTAGTCAGTATCGCTTGCAGACTCCTCTTAATGGATATCATGACCTTACAGACGCTCAGTGTGTTTTGCTTCAACACGAAATTTATGTATGTTTAC
>NW_018108682.1:0-5907 GCF_000183805.2 Loa loa | reverse complement strand
CAATGTTTGCAGTTGTTTTTTCCTGCGGATTTTGCCCGAAATTTTTGTCAGTGTATAGCTAGTTATAAGGTAAGTGTCTAATTTGCTGCGAACTTGAAATAGTATACTTTTAGTGTAAGATGTTTACATTGTGGTAAAACGACACATATCCTTATTACAAGCTACGAAAAATTATAGGGTAAACAACTGGAAAAGGCCCTGGATATGCAGTATGCTCAGCTGAGGAGAATGAAAGCGGATGGTATTGCACCGTGAAGAGTGGGGAATGAATCCAATTTCTAAAATAATTTTATCATATGCATGCATTGTTTTGTGGTGCGAAATTAGATCACAGTGAAGTGTTTATTTGTTGGCGTTATCCTGCAAAAGACGAAAAGGCTTTCTGGGATCTGATACGTGATTCCTTGCGCTCTCAGTTCTTTGCTGATCATCCCTAAATATTCCAAATGTTTTTGCCACAAACTGCATATAACCAAAGTATAAAAGTCTCTGCAAACGCACTTACCGTAAGAAGTGCTTAACAGGCAATCGTGGAGAAACGAATATTAGGACAACGTCGTCTCCACGTATCAGAGAACACGGTAGATGACGTCGCCATATTGTTTCTGTTTTACCTTCCCTGCTCTCACACTGGCTTTGAGAATATTGGTGTGGTCCTGTTATCTGCATACTTTTGCTAGCTCGACAGTTCATTCGTACTGATGGCTTGAAACTCTCATCACCGTCTCTGTATTACTTGTTGATTTATACGCTTGTGATTTATTGAATGCTCACTAAACTTTGTCAACTACGAATATTTAATGTTGGATTGAGTTTTAAAGTTAAACTGTATTTACTTTGACAGAAACGATGTTTCTGTATTTGAGTAAACACAATTCCACCTGAAATCATGCTAAGTGTACAGCACGTGTCGTTTCAAGTGTCAGGAGAATATGAAAGATTTCATCTCTAGCTTTATGACCATTTTGGAACCAGCATTTGCTTTTAAGACTACCAGTAGCTCAACGTATAACTATATCTCAGAAATGCCGAAATCAAAATTTAAGGTAGCAGGTTACGGCTAGATAAAAAGTTGGCATAAAATTTTCGATTAGTTCGTGACCGTGTATGACAAACCTTATCAGCAGGTTCCAGTGCTTATCAAACGCGACAATTTTTGCTTGAATGAAAGAGTTCACACAATTTCGTCCTCGCAAACTAATACATACTGAATGTCCTTGTTCCATGCATTCCTCTAGGCGTCTCATTGGTCCCTGCTGATCTGTTCGGAACAAATTAATACTATTCCATCTCTATAAGTAGCGAAGTCACAAGTACTGAAGTTTGAAAGCTATAAATGCTGATTTGACCAAGTAAACGTCACTTTATTGAAGCTTCCTTTTAACTGCTCGACAGGTTCAGTTACGTTTCTTCCTCTTCGTGCACACATCTGTGATAGCCGAGCTTCCCTAAAATAAGTTTTGATTCATTGTAAATTCTCATTTACACCATCTACACCGTCCGCATACTCGGTTTTTTTTTTTTTTTTTCATTTCCTCTCAAAATATGCACATATCAAAATATGCACTGAAAAAGTATTGGCTGGACAGCACCATCTAGAGTCGAAATTCGCTGTCATGCCAATCTGACACGCACTAATCAGCGCTGCGCTGCAGCGCTACAGCGTGGAGAGAATATTACGAAATATAATGTTTGACTCTCCAAAAATGTTTATTGAATGAGCTCCTGAATTACAAGAATTTGTCATTAAAGGTAAAAGATTTTCCCCGAGGCTAATCATCGACATTTCATATCTAGGTATAAGGGGGCCAACGCCTCTGACGAGCATTCTGAAGTCTGGTTTCACATTTTGCAACTAAATTATCTAAAATCTCACCATCCTTTCAAGTCTACGTAGCTTACCTGTTGAGCCCAGTAAATGATTTCTTCTCTAAATTTCCCCGAACTTCTAGCTTTTGTAATTGCGCGACAAGTGCAGCATCCGTGTTCCGTAAGTATTGTTCAAATTCATCAACTGATTCGAAACTTCTCGACTCAGTGATGGACAGTCTAAGATCATTTAAAACCTTTTCAGCATTAAAACTCGAAGAAAAGAAATTCATACCAGTTGCTACTCTGCAATAACACAGTAAGAGAATAAATGGAGGATTTACCCCCACATTAACAAATTCACATCGAATGAAAAGTTTTGTTATTAGAAGAATGAAACCACTGAAATGCTGCCACAATAAGGAAAAATTGCCTGTGCTAAACCCCCCAGGAACTCGGAAAACATCGGTATGTCGAAATGAGAGTCTACGTCACCGGCCGTATTGGGGAATACCTCCAACGCCACGCTAATGGGTAGAGATATTGGATACATTGGCGTTTGCCACTGTTTGATATACTGTATTTTCAAATTTGCTTACATGACCGCGTTACACTTGTTACATCACTTCAACGTGCATGACTACTACTTCCTTACACTGTCTCCCATCTACCGGATTCACGAGTCGTGCACAAAAATTAAGAACGCTGCCTGACAATGAAGAGTGGTTTGCGACATTTGCCAAATTCATAACTTCTCAATTTAACCACCTAGCCATCAACCCAAAACTTGTTCTACAGAATCTGTTTCCCATCGATATCTCTCTTTCTAGAGAGTTATCATTCCCCACATAAAAAGAATAAAGGGAAACAGTGTGGAAAACTAACAACATTTTGAAGTTCGATTTTTTAACCAGCAAAATCATAAAATACACTCACATATATACTGCGGAATGCTTTATACTCCATATCTACATATTATTTCTGAACAGGCGCATTACTTTGATACACACAGCTTGATATTAAAAATATACATTTCCTTCTCAAACAAAAACTAAAACAAGACAACGAACAAGTTAAAACATTGACAAAATGGACAAAATGGCCAAATTAGATTAGCTTGAGATTAGAATACTGTGTATGTGTTTGTGGGTATGTGTAGGGGCCAGAAAAATGAAAAAAGACCCAAGACGCGTACACTATTCGGACCTGTACAGAAATATTGTACAATCTGTAGGAAGAGACTTTTCAAAGTCAAAAATAAAATTTAGAACTGAAAGAATCAAACAATGAACCAATTTTTGTAATGGAAACATACTGTCATACAAAAAAGGACAACATCACACATATATCCATAAAATACATAATATTCGTAAGAAAAAACGTTCTAGCAGCACTTTAAAAAAATGTTATAGAGGGAAGCACCACAACGAAACATGAAATGAATAAAGGAAGGAAGAGGGGGGGGGGGGAGGAAAAAAATGTTAGCAGCAAAGAGAATATTTTGAGTTCAAGGCATTCAGTGAATAACAAAATTCATTTCAGGGGAACTACGAAAAACCGAACTAGAAAATGGTCCAAGGAAGCGCACAGCGCACAGAATGAATGGACATAGGACTTTCAAAAAGATTACAGATCTGTATTCCTCAAGAATAAAATTAAAAACAAAAGACGATGTGGATGAAATTCTGACCACCTCGATAGTTTACGAAATTTGTTTAGAAGTTGCCAAAACTGAATTTATTATCCCCGCTAGGATAGTGAGATAAATTACTTCATATAGAAAAAGAGCAACAAAACAAACCAAACTGTGATAAAATTAAAACTGTTCACCTTATTAGTAGCTATTCACTGTAACAGAGGCACCACCACAAAAGCAGTAGAAAGACATTAAAACCCGCGCTCAAATAGACATACGCACAATAGAGAGGCGACTGTGTGTTTCCATTTCGATTTCGTGCAAAAAAAGAATTTCTCGCGAATTTTTTGTCCTACCAGTGAATTTTAACTTGAGAAATTGACTAAAATTTTAACCATAAACAATTAACTCGAAGATGTAGAACGATTCCCAACAATTCCTTAAATAAATGCATTCCAAGACTTTATTGGCTTAATAAGAAAAGCTAAAATGTCCCTCCATGTGAAAATGGAAAGTGAAGACGCCATAAAAAACAAAAAAAGAGGAAAACTTCAACTCTAATTCGGCTTACTGATACTGATTGTGGTTTTCAAACTGCGCGGATGACTGGCAGCAGATGCAAGCCATGTCATGCGTGAAGGGGCAATATCATTGGAGTCAACTCTTGAGTGATTTTTTACTTCCATTCTAAAAAACCATGGGTCATTTGGAATAAGTCGATCTAGAACCGGCGTCATTAACGGTGCAGAACCAACCAGCCGAGAAATTGCATCAGCTTGACGCGTTGCAGGATTTTTCGTGCCCCAGTCATTTAAACGACTGATGACGCTATCAGCCTGTGCACGCAGCTGCTCATCTTCCTCATCCGATAATTCTGAAAAATTATGATCACTCTTAGTCCTGGATAAATTCAAGAAATATTAGATGCAAATGGAAACCACATTTGTCGAACTTCCGCTGTTACGATCATTATGTACCATTAAAATTTTTGTATATCTGTTACGTCTGCCAAAACCTTCGTACAGTATTTTATTTGAATGCATCAACGCAAAAGACGAAGAAAAACAAATAATTATCTTTTTAAGCCTTTCAGGAAAAGAGTAATCCGAGAGTAAAATCGCAAGCTAAGTGCAGCAGTCCCCTGCTCGACAGACGAAAGGAGAAAAAACAGATTGAATTGTTTCTTTCATACCCAAGTGTAAAAAAAATAATTCAGAGAAACTCATAGTTCTTCACAGAAACTCATAGCTCCAAATATATTTGGCAATGAAAGAATGGGAAAGTGGTTGAGATGCAGTAATGCAACATTACTGATAGGCTCTTGCGAAGGAAATACCTAAATTTAAATATGAATATGATAGAAATTTTCAATCGGTAAATATGTATAACTAAAAATAAATTATAAATTAGATTCCAACAAAAACCTCAAACATTACTATTACTACTACTACTAACTATATATTGGAGTTGCTCATTTACTACTGTACATTGTAGTTGCTTATTTCTATATATATTAGAGTTGCCCATTACTACTATATACTGGATTTGCTCATATCACCACTGCATCTTAGTCTAGATCAGATTCTATAACAGATCAGGGACCGATACATGAGATTGCAGAACTGCTTCCAGATGAAAAAATAGCCTTGGCAAAACAAATTCGGATAAACCATAAGCGATTACTAAGAAAAATAAATTACCTGAATTAGGTGAGAACTGTGCATTAGAACTGACAGCAGCTGAGATCGAATTGCCGGAGTTACAAGAAGATGCACACGAATTCTTAATCACGGATTTCGGTATAATAATGGTCATTTTCCGATTGTGATCCAGTCCTGCTACTCGCTTGTGTCGGTCAAGCCGGTCAATATCGCTACTTGCAAACCTCATTTCTTCCAACTTATCCTTCTCATGAGGTGCACTTTTCGATATATGATCCTTTGCTGGTTCCGAATCAACTACGTGCTCTTCTCCATTTCGACTTAGCCGAATTTTTAACTTTGGAACCTTCAGAGGAGGTTCCCGTCCTTCATCAACTTCGCCTTAAATTTAAATAGTACAAACAGAAATTCAATGAGCAACTGATAAAAGATATATTGAAATATTTACAAAGCTAGAATACAGAAAAACTCCGACTACTTTTTGGTGTTATATGCAGAGATATATGATTCGTTCGCGGATCTGTCACTGATACAATATTATTTTTACGCGTTATACGCATAAGAATACGTGGATGAGATGTGTCATCACGATGTAAGGCGGCATCTTCCGATTTTATATCCTCCAGTCCCGAACAACTCGGCAGTAAACCATTTACCTGAATATAAAATTTCTAGTACCTAAGTTCCTGTAAAGTCAACTAATTTCAAAATTCCCATAGAAACTATAAAAAGAAGGAAAAGCAAAGGTACAAACCTCTCCACTGCAGATCTTCATGGAATCATAGTGCTTCCTCTTCTTCT
>NW_018108681.1:36092-39100 GCF_000183805.2 Loa loa | reverse complement strand
ACATTGTCCACATAAAGGTTTTTCATTATTTCTAATGCTAATTCGCTATCATGATTTTCCAAATGGCAATTCAGGGTAGCGGATAATAAAAATGGGGATGATATTATTCCAAACGGGATTCTCCTAAAACGGTAGCACTTTATATTTTCGTTAGATACTCTTCCTTCCACTTCTTTTAGCCAAAGGAATCGAATAAAATTTCTCTCTGAAGGGTGTAATTCTATTTGCAGAAATGCTGTAATTAAATTTTTTTTCAATATCAGCTGTAATTACTCCCTTCGTCATTCTAAAACATAATAATACTCCTACAAGATCTGGGAGGTTAATTGGTCCGCGATATAATACTTCATTTAATCTTTTCATTTCCTTTATGTGCGCTGAAACATCATAAACAATTCTTAACTTAGCGGTAGTCTTACCTGGATTACGAACATCATGATGTGGCAGGTAATGAATGATTCCATCTTGATTCATTTGTGATTGTACTTCTTCGATTATGCCAGAACGTAGTTGATCTTGCATTATTTTATCATATTCTTGTAATTCCTCTTTATGCGACTCGTGCTATCAGCATTCGTAAATGGTTAACGCATAATCCGTAATTATCGCTCAGTTTGTCTTTGCATGGTTTTCATGCATTTCATATCTTCCATTTTGTCTAGTGATACTCTTCTTAAATTGTTCCAGTGCTCTTTCATCATCTTGTGTATCAGATCGGTCTTGGATGCCAATGCAGTCCAACTTCCAAAATTGGTCTATATCTGGAGCACGATTTTCTTGAAATATCTTCGTTGCAAAGGTGTGGCGGCAGCATAATCTGTTAGTATAACCGCTTCCTGCTATGATGGGACCAACTTTGCTGTTCAGTAGAGTGAATCCTGTCTTTAGTTGCTGAGCGTTTTTCATGTGAATGAAGTCGAAAAAATAGTCAACTCCTATAATGATGTCAGGTTGTTTTCTGTAACTTCTAAGATTGCAAATTCATTTTTGTCTGCTACTTGAACCACTTGGAGATCGCTTGTTAGATAATCCATAGCAATGGCTTGGATAGTCATTTGATTAAAGTCTTCTGTTTTTACTCCAATTTGTGTTTAGTTATGCAGAATACCCTGGGATTCCTGTTGCCAAAGGAGGAGATTATGTATTCTTCTTCATCAGTTTCTATGAGATTCAGTCGATGTGCCAATTTTTGTGAAATAAAGGTTGCATCAGCACCGACGTCAAAGAGTACTAAGGCTTGTACCTGTTGTTCAGGCTTGTCAGGATTAAAAACAGTAATTTCTTTACATAAAAGCAGTACTCGTTTTTTTTCGACTTTCGTAGTCGAATTAACAGATGTATTTGCATTTTTGACCACAATCTTCCCTTTATCAATTCCAGAATCTTTAGACTGATTGAACTCGTGAGTTTTAGTGGTACAAAGGGAGCTGTTATGAGATTTCTTACAATAAAAACAACTTACTTTTTTTCTACAGTCGAATTCGCTATGTCCAAGCTTAAAACAATTAGGCCAGGCATTAATTTCTTTCAATCGACTAATTCGTGCTCGATTGTAGGATATATATGACACTTGCTATCCCAATGATTGTTGTTGGAGAAAATACAAGTCTCTTTTTCTTATTTGTCAACCAATTTGGACTCTCTTGATTTGACTGGTTCTTTTCAGCCGAAACGGTTTCTTTAATTTGCTTTGATTGTTTCATTGCAATTAATGCAGAGGTTTCTGGAGTGATTGAATTAGGATGGCGTTTAATCAAATTTTTTCGACTTACGCTATCCGAATATTGCCATTCCATTACCTAGTCGTTTGTGATGATTGTTTTCCTGGGAAACTGTCGAAGTTTTATTACGGACCACTGGTCATCTTCTTCCTTTTGTTAATAAACGTGGTTCAGTATCCAATTTGGTAATTTGGATTCTATTGTAGTTTCAATGGTAGGTTGCTGTACGTTTTTCGCCAATTGCTTCTAACTGCCTTAACACTCTTTCCATTTCTTCGACTGTTGTTTTCCAATTTCGGTCGTTTCGTTTTGTAGATACGAGCTCCTTGTACAGTAAATTTCTTATGGTAGAAACACGATCAAATTTCTCCTCTAATAATTCCCTTATAATTTTGTAATTTTCAGGTGCCCTGTCGTAACCCTTTACTAACTGTAGGGCGCTTCCTTTCAGACAGGAAATTAAATAATTTAATTTTTGAATATCGGGTATATTTTGAGAGTGTACGGAGGCTTCGAAACTACTCCGAAATTCTCCACATGTTTTAGGATCACCACTGAACGTTGGTAACAATTGTGGTAAATTTACTACTGGATAACATTCAGTTAAACTAGATTCCTTATTTCGTGTTAAGCGTTTAAGAGCTAACTCGGTATCACCTTTATCCTCTTCTTTCTTCTTCTGCGACGTTGTTGAATGTGCTCCAACCACTTGTCGTTGATTTTTTCAAGAGTGCCAACGTACCTTTCGAGGCGCATCAACTTTTCCTTGATGATACTTGCCCTGGTTTCGTATTGCTGGCACAATACTTCTATTGTCGATTTTTGGTCTAACGGAGTTAGATACATTTGTCGTACTTCATCGAGGAGTCCCTCGAGATTTGCCTGCCATTTATTGAGGGTGGGTAACTTTACCAATAAATACGTTGGCGGCAAAGGCCTGTAGGTTACCTCCCCTGCTACCGAGGTAAAGTTTGACCATAGTAATCTCGTCTACCATTGTATTCGTAAAGTTACCAAATATATATCCTGCTGCGAAGTGATGGTGTTTAGGGATATCACAATGACTTCGTAACATCTTACGAACTCGTTGCAGAATTTAAAAGTTTGTCTACAGTCAAGAATAAAAATAGCCAAAATATCATGTGAGATCGATCGTGTCTCCAGTGAATCGCTAATTTTGATATCGATAATGTTAGAACAGAGGGGAATATGACGAAATTATTTCGAAATGTTTTCTCGAGAATTCTACCTTTTCTTTTGTAATTTTTGGGACAGTGTCAGGAGTCG
>NW_018108681.1:30506-36072 GCF_000183805.2 Loa loa | reverse complement strand
ATTTCAAGAAATCGTGCTCCAGATATAGACCAATTTTGGAAGTTGGACTGCATTGGCATCCAAGACCGATCTGATACACAAGATGATGAAAGAGCACTGGAACAATTTAAGAAGAGTATCACTAGACAAAATGGAAGATATGAAATGCATGAAAACCATGCAAAGACAAACTGAGCGATAATTACGGATTATGCGTTAACCATTTACGAATGCTGATAGCACGAGTCGCATAAAGAGGAATTACAAGAATATGATAAAATAATGCAAGATCAACTACGTTCTGGCATAATCGAAGAAGTACAATCACAAATGAATCAAGATGGAATCATTCATTACCTTCCACATCATGATGTTCGTAATCCAGGTAAGACTACCACTAAGTTAAGAATTGTTTATGATGCTTTAGCGCACATAAAGGGAATGAAAAGTTTAAATGAAGTATTATATCGCGGACCAATTAACCTCCCAGATCTTGTAAGAATATTATTACGTTTTAGAATGATGAAGGGAGTAATTACAGCTGATATTGAAAAGACATTTTTGCAAATAGAATTACACCCTTCAGAGAGAAATTGTACTCGATTCCTTTGGCTAAAGAAGGTGGAAGGAAGAGTATCCAACGAAAATATAAAATGTTACCGTTTTAGGAAAATCCCGTTTGTAGTAATATCATTTTTTACTATCAGCTACCCTGAATTATCGTTTGGAAAATCATGATAGTGAATTAGCCTTAGAAATAAAGAAAAACCTTTATGTGTGTTATTGTATGATCAAATGGAACACGAAACGCATTAGAAAAATATGCGGAAATGAAATCCATCTTCAATGAAGCTTCAATGAACCTAAGGGAAATCTTATTCAACGATGAAGAATTCTATGCGGGATTACCTCATCAAGATCGAGCAATGAGAAAAAACACGAAAATTCTCGGCATTCAATGGAATCTCTGCCAAGACATCATCCAGGTAAAATTAAACCCATGGACTGAACCAAAATTAACGAGACGAACGATTCTACAATTCGTCGCATCATAATACGACCCCCCTAAGATTTCTAGTCCCCCATCAATAATAGTAAAATTCAAAATATTTTTACAATCTTGTGGAAAAGAAATAACTCTTGGGATCAAATATTAGATGAGCAAGACCATAAGCAATGGAAGCCTCTTATTGCCGAATGGGCAACGGATGTAAAGGACTTGACGCGATTTTTCACAACCTTTACAGATTTAATTGGAATACATGTGTTCACTGATACTTCAAGCTTAGAATATTCAGCAGCAGTGTACCTAGTGAGTGAGGAAATGTGAGGAACAAAATCATCGCTTATCTTCGCCAAATCCCGCATTGCTCCTATCAAAGGAATGACAATACCACGTCTAAAACTGATGGCCATACTCATCGGAACACGAGCAGCGCAATTTGTCATGACACAACTGGACCTTGTCAGTATAAAGGTAGTCTTATGGTCAGACTCTAAATGTGCATTACATTGGATAAAAAATCATCCTAACCTATTACTAAGATTTGTTTAAAATTGGGTCGAGGAAATACATAGAACGAAATTTACCTTTCGTTATATTCCGTCAGAAGAGAACTCCGTAGACGTGGCAACAAGAGGTTTTAACCCGAAACAACTCAAAGGTTTGTTTCGGGTTAAGACCTCTTGTTAGCATGGTCGTCGTGGCTAGTACAAGGGGAAATTAGCTGGCCAAAATGGGAACACGATTTTGACAATAACAACGAACCAAAAGAAATCACCATAGCAAAGGTCTCGCGAATGCGCAAGGATCATAATCTTCAATTTATCGATGTCGGACGTTTTAGCAAATGGCTAAGATCGTTACGAACAACAGCGTGGATCCTTAAGTTTATTCGATTAACAACTAAAAGCGGATTATCATGGCTACAGTCTGTTTCAACTGAAAAGGATCGACTTACAACTGAGGATTACAAATTGTCGGAATGGTTATTAATTAGACAAGCGCAATCTGAAGGAGTCAATGATGATGAAATAAACAAATGGAATTTATTCTACACCGATAATAAGTTATGGAGATCTACTAGCCGAACTCGGAGCTGCCTGAAACTACCAAATATCCTATTTATCTCCCTCGATACAATCCAATAACGGAACTCCTTATATTACAACAACATGAGAATCTATGCCATGCAGGCATCACCCATACACTTTCAGAATTGAGGAGTAGATTCTGGATTCTTAAAGGCAGAACCGAAGCCAAACGAATAATAAACAGATGTCGAATCTGTAAACGTTAGAACTCCAGATCGTTCAAATTACTACCGATGGCAAGTCTTCGGAAACGCGTGTCAACCGATCTCGCATGTCAACCATGTCAACGATGTCAACGCATGTCAACGCGTGTCAACCGATGTCAACCGACCTTCGCACATATCGGTGTGGATTATTTTGGCCCTCTTTCAATCAAAGGTAATAGTGTGCCAACAAAAAAGTGGGTAATATTATTCACATGCTTTACGACAAGGGCCATGTATCTCGAATTGGCAGAAGACCAATCCGCAGAAACTTTTTTGCATGCTATTCGAAGATTCATTGCAAGACGAGGGTATCCCGAACTAATTCTAAGCGACAATGCCACTCAATTCCAGGCGTTCAGAACAATTATGACCCAAGTCGTTGTTTCCAATTTTTTAGCAAAAGGGGGAATGACTTGGAAAAATATTGTACCGAAGGCTCCTTGGCAAGGAGGAATCTAGGAGAGACTAATTGGATTAACGAAAAATGCATTAAAAAGAGCCATTGGCAGAAAATTCCTAGCAGAAAGGGAACTGGCAACACTAATTGCGGAAGTTGAGGGCATACTTAATACCCGACCACTAACTTATGCCAACTTTGACGACTGCGTCATTATAGTCCCATTGATTTTATTTTGCCTAACGCTTCGCTCCATCTACCCATGATTATGATGATACACAGGAAGAATTTATCTTCACAGATTAGATACTAGAGAAAAGCTCGTCAAATACTGGGAAAGCACTTTTAAAAGCTGTTGAAAAGGCAATAGAAGTACGAGAAAAGGATCTACCAAAAGGATTAAATTATGAAAGAATGATAGAATGGTTAACAAAAATCTGATATTGATAAGAAAATCTGATAAGTGATAAGAATCTGATAAGAAACAAGTAATAATGTTGGATGGTATAATCTCCAGGGCAAATGATTTGGAGGTAGAGTGGAGAGAACTGTTACGTTCAGCAAATGATGATGAATGGGAGAATAACGTTGCGTTTTACGAATACTTGTACGAGGAAGACTGTTTATTTGACAAAGGAACTAAGATTTATTGTGAAAGAGTTTCACTTCTTACGAAACTAAATCGAATAAGTGAAGCAATCATAAAAGTTAAAATGAAGTGTGAAAAGATAGATCATGAACCAGCAGCAATAGCAGGGTAGCAGGGCAAAAGAAGAGTCTAGAAGATTTAATTGGGAAGATAATCACGACCAGTAAATCACCGACTTCAAATCCAGTAGAATTTGATGGCAACCCGAGAATGTGGGGCCAGTTTATTAGCCAGTTTGAAGAATCAATTCACAGGAGAACGGATTTGACGCCTACACAGAAGTTCATGCATCTTTTAAGAAGTTTGAAAGGAGCAGCAAGAGAACAAATAAGTGACCTCATCGTAAATGAAGAAAATTACCCGCTGGCGCTAGAGAATTTGTATGAACGATATGGTGATAAAAAACAAAGAAAGGAATTATATAAAAGCTTAGAAAGAGCTCGATGCTCAAATAAAGAACCATTTAGAATGATAAGGAAGCTTTTGAACTTACTATCCCAACTAAAAGGATTGAGAGAAAACATAGAAACGGCACAACTGGACGTGATGGTAACTGATAGAATACCAGAAGATATGGGTAAGGGCTTAAAAAAGAAGTACAGTGACCCAGAATGGACAATGGAAGATACTATTAAATACCTAAAAGAAAAGATGATCGAAGAATCTGAAGTGATACTACTGGAAAAGGGAAACTTAGTAGACAGGACAAAGATGCAACGAGCAAGATCAAATTGAACAAGATTTGCGAATGGGGAGAGTGGCATCAGACGTTCGACAGTTTGCTCAACAGCGAAGGAGAGAATATATCCCAGCAAAGTGTCACAAAAGAAAGAGAGCAGTCGATTATCGTGTATTTTTTGTGAAGGTAACCGTTGGAACGACAGATGTGACACATACCCTACTGTTGACGAAAGGATGGAAAGATTAAAGAAATTGGGACTTTGTGAATTATACTTAAAAAACGACCACTCACAAGAAACATGCATGAGAAGAATAAAATATTTTTATTGCGGATCTGGCCACAATAGTGCTTTGTGTAGGAACGCAACGAAATGAAGCAAAGCAAGAATTTCAAAAATAGTGAGGAAACAAACATAAGCCCAAAAACAGTGGCGGCCACGGTTGCGGATGATAGCATTTGGGATACGTATATGATGGTAAAGAAGTAAGGCTAATCAATCCAGATGAACCAAGAAAAACATCAAAGGCCTTCATTTTCTTCGATACAGGAAGTGATTGTAATTATGTTACACAATCAATGGCAAGCAAATTGAATTTAAAACAAACACCACCGAGTGTGGGATTGTTAGTAACAGGAATGGTGGGCACAAGGAAATATGAAAGCCGAAAGATAACCTTCGGAGTTCAGACACTGTTCGGGAATGTGAAGAATATCCAAGCGTACATTATCGATTCAATACTCGAACGGATACCGTGTGTAACAAACAATAAAAGAAACAAACTAGTTGAAGGTAAATGGATGTAAATGGATGAAAACCGGATGTATTGTTAGGCGTAGGAGGGGTTGAAGATTTAGTCATTCGTAATTCCATAAAGCGCTCACCAGGATGGATGATTATGGAAACAGAAATAGGAGTGGTCGAAGGCGGCAAACGGAAAGTGACACAAGATAGTGATACAGGAAAGAGAAATGACGAGTCTTATAAATTCCAAACAATTGCAAACATAACAAAGAAGGAATCGCAAATCCACATGGACCAGATTGAACAAACGTGGAAATTAGAAGCAATTGGGATTGGAGATTTAATGACGGATTCTCAGGATGAAAAAGCCCTTGAGGCTTTTCAAAAATCACTCACCACGGACAAAGAAGGGAGATGTGTAGTAAGCTGGCCATGGAAGAACCAAGAGATAGCGCCAAGAAAAGGATATGGACTGGTATGGGGACGTCTACGAACTACAATACGAAGACTGAAGAAGTCTCCAGAATTATTGGAATGTTACGATGAGTATATTAAAACCTTACTTGAGGAAAGAATCATAGAAAGGGTGAAGAATTAGAATGAAAGATGGCGAGTATCTTGCCCTACCAAGCGGTAGTAATACTTCAGAAATCCACCACGAAGCTTAGGGTAGTATTTGACGCATCAGCAAAGACGAACGAAGGCCCATCACTAAATGAATTCTATTACGCACCAGACAAGGACATTACTTGGTGATAGCCGATGTAGAGAAAGCATTTGCAAGTGAGCCTAAACAGGAAGACAGAGATGTCACCAG
>NW_018108681.1:24475-29804 GCF_000183805.2 Loa loa | reverse complement strand
CTCTTTAAGCCAAGATGCACGTAAGAGAATTTCATGCGAACTATGATATTGAGATGGATAGTGAGCAAGAAATAACAAAGAAGACCGCTACTAAACTGTTAGGAATCGAATGGAATAATATCAAAGATAAGTTACTTGGAGATGGAAGATCCCCAGAAGGCCTTCAGATCAAACGCCAGATATTACAGTTTTATGCTCCCATTTACGATCCATTGGGATTATTATGTCCGATCATACTCCCATGGAAACTGTTGGTTCAAGACTTATGGAAGAAGAGTGTGTCCTGGGATGAGAAATTAGAACCTGAAGAAACGAGACGTTACTTGGAGTTAGAAAAGGCATTTAACCAACAGAATGTCATAAAAGTATCTCGATGGACGTCGCAAGAGTGCTCCGAGATAACATGTTTGTAGACACATCCCAAAGAGCTGTGGGACTAGTAGTATATGCACGCAGAAATAATATCATTCTATCCAAACCACAACTGATACACGGAAAGACAAGATTAGTTCCAAAACGAGAAAGCAGGAATCAATCAGCCAATATTCCTCGATTAGAATTACTCACCGTTACAATTGGAGTAAGAGTACTGGAATTTATTAAGCGAGAAATCGAAGTGGAAAAAACATATTTATGGACTGATAGCGCTTGTGTTCTGCACTGGTTAAGAAAACCGCCAGTAGGATCCAGATATGTCTCAAACAGAATTGATGGGATAAGAAGAAATAAAGAAATTGAATTCCGTCATATAAGACCAGCAAGTAATCCAGCAGACCAGGCTTCACGAGGACTTCTCCCAGGTAAACTGAAAGATAATTCGTTGTGGTGGAATGGACCATCATGGTTATGGGAGCCGAAGGAAAAATGGCTCGAGGATAAAGTTATGGAAGGAAACATCACAAGTGTGTGTATGGCCATGGGATTGATGGAAGAAGCGATGCAATCAGATCAAGTTACGGCATTAATGAATGAGTCACGATTCTCATCACTGTCTAAGTTGATAAGAACGATGTTATACGTCTTACGATTCCTTGCGATGTCAAAGGAGAAGAAGGAGATAAGAAAGAGAAGGTTCTCCCGAGAGAATTTTGCATCTAATGAGTATGACAAGGTAATAGAATTGATAATCAAGATGACACAGTTAAACATAATGCAAAAGGAAATCGAACACTGGGTTTTAAGAAAAGACCAGAATAGAATCTGGAGTTGTGTTGGAAGACTTAGAAAGGCTATGCCTCGAATTGAGGATTTTTCGTATTTCATCAGCAGAAGAAAGATAGCGGAACTGATCGTGAAGCATTACCATGAAAAATTATTTCATGCGGGCATGCACTACACCTGGTCCAAAATGAGACAACGGTATTGGATCCCGCATGGGCGGTCATATATCAAGAAAATTTTGAGAAATATTTGTAAAGGTGTACTATGTGGGTGGCTACGCCATTTGAGCAACCAGACTTTCCTCCTTATCCGGCTGCTAGAGTTGTAGGAACGAGACGTTCGAAACAGTTGGTTTAAACCTGTTTGGCCCAGTTCTAATAAAGGAGGATCATGCCAATGCCAAACGATGGGTGACTCTGTTTACATGTTTAGCCACTCGAGCTGTGCATCTCGAAGTAGTGGAAACTATGTCTACTGAACAATTTGTACAGGCATTCCGAATATTTATAAGCCGAAGAAAACAAAAGAACCTTATAGCAGCTTCCAAAGTACTTGTAGAATTAAGTACAGCGGAAAATGAAACAGCGGAGTGGGAATTCATTACTCCAGGCGCTCCTTGGCAGGGCGGCGTTTACGAAAGAATGGTTGGAGTAGTTAAACGATCTCTAAGAAAAGCCATCGGTACAAAGCTTCTTAATAATAGAGGATTGATAACTTTAGTCATTGAACTTGAGACGATTATCAATAAAAGACCCTTGATGGACCTGGAAGAAATAGGTTTAGTGTTAAAACCTGGGGATTTTTTGAATCCAGGCTCAGCTCGAGGAGAAAATTTAACAGAAGAAAGGACAAGACGATATGCGGGGAAGAAAATTTACAAACGAAGGAATTGAAACATCAATACATGACCACATGCAAGAGACTTGATCATCTATGGAAAATATGGCGAGAAAAATACCTAGAAGAGCTAAGAAAACGAGCTCAACACAAACACCGAGGGCCTCGCAGCCGTATTCGACGGGAACCCGAAATTGATGATCTGGTGTTGTTGAAAGGAGACTGTCCCAGAAATACCTGGAGAATAGGAAGAATCGACAGACTCATAAGGGCCAAAGATGGTAGATGTCGATCAGCGGTTTTAAGAATAACTAACGGAAAAGAGCTAGTGAGAGCAGTGGGACACTTCTATCCTTTCGAGATTTCCAACCGAGGATAAGGTGCAGACCACATTTGCCTCGGGAGTGTCGCTGATATCGCGAGCAGAAACAAAGGGACAATAATCTCCCTTTTTTTTGAAAGCCAGACATCTTTGTTTTATATGCTCATATCGTCTTACATTTGTTCTAACAAAGAACCCAACACCAATGGGTGCTCCATAAGGATACTAATTCTTGTAATCATAAAACGGTACAAGGACCCTCTCCTGAGCACTAATCCATATTTTCAAATGTGTTTCACTGAGGTCGGTTGGATATAAGTGTCGGGCGTGATTGGTCTTTTTTGTTCGTGTGTATTCGTTATTAATTTGTTGTATCAATGTCATATTCGCAAGTTCGTTGTTGTATTAATAAGTTTATCGTAATAAAAGGTTTAATTACCCAAGTTCGAGGTACTATCAACTAAAGAGGCAGAAAGAACCCTCAGTTTTTGTCACGACTGAAGAAAATCGGCGACACGAAGAACTTCCGGTTCATTGACTAACAAAATTTCTTCCTCATGTGAAGTTCTAGTTTCTATATTTTTGGAGGAAGTATGTTATCTTTATATACGTTCTCTAAATACTCCATATTTTCTAAAATATATTCAGAGTTTTACGAGTATTTAATCAATACTTGATAAGTTTCCTTGTCATTTAGTTTATAAATGGGAAATAGGAATATATATTCATCCTGATCATTGTCATTATTAGTTGATATGATTAGAGGAGCTCTATTGAGTGTTTTGTGAAAGTGCGTTGTGTAGGAGTTATATCGGTTGGCAACTACGACTGGTTATGCGAAAGCTTTTTGTACACTTTGAAATATTTATTTTCTTAATACAAGTAAAATCAGTGAAAAGATATCAGCGAATAACAAATCGGTATCGATCACTTATCTGAGTCTGAAGTCCTTGTTGATATAGTTAAAGAGATTTTGCTGTGCGCTGCTTAGTTGAGAAGTCGGTATCCAAAAATACACTCCATTGCCGTTCATATCTCTAATATAGTGAGAGTTTGTTTACAACAATCCAAAAAGTTAAAACTGATTTACCCCTTCATGATCAGAAGTTCTTTACAACATGCCGACACTGACCTGAGATCCTTTACATTATGCTGATTTTGACTTCAAACTTGGTGACCAACATGAGTCGATTTACAATATCTTACGATACGAGTTGAACTACACATCTATACAGTATCGATATTATTTTTATGTTAAAAATGTTTCGTTTTTTTCGACATTCTCAACTGAAGGAGATTGAAATCTTCAGGAGGAGGAGTTTGATACTTGCAGGAAGTAATCACTGAGTTTGCGGAAGGGCAAATTGTTTCGTTGAACTCTGTGTTCGTGACGACATGGGTCTCTCTTGTTCATCGATCTTCTGGATTGATTCCATAAAGTATTGTTGATCAGTACCACATAATGCACACCATCCATCAATTTTCTCAGCAATCGTTTTAAGATTGGCAGAAATAGTCGTCCTGTCACCGAATACTTCGTCACTTTCTCGACCTGTTGTTACTTTTAATTGAGCTTTGTCCCTCCAAACAAAGTGTCGATTGGTTGGTGCTACCTTTGATTCGTCTTTCATATCATCCGCACCAATGATAGTTGTTTGACCGGTTATGGAAAGATTGGCTCCGAATGGTCTTGATACCGCGTTCAATAAATTTTCACTATTAGATGTCGAAGTTTCCTTCGAGCTGGTAGAATTTTTCTTCGTTGCTGGTTTTTTGTCCGTAGCACCGGTTTTTTCCGTATAATGATATGGTCCAATATCTTCTCTTGTTGGTATCTTGATTCTGTCTATTATCGGTACGTTTGCCATGCCTTTTTTGGAAGACTTAGTTGGTGAAGATGATAATACTGATGATACTTTATCGTTCTTTTTTGGAGCCTGATGCAGCCTCCTTTGTAGAACCAGTTAAACTGCTTTTTGTTGACGTTGAAGCATGCGAAGTTTTGTGAACTGATTATGATCAGATGAGCTTTGCTTGTAAGGAGATTTCATGATAGTTTTCTCCAGTGAATTCTCGACCTCATCCGATTCATCCGATTCAGTGGTCCTTTTCCATGAAGGTCGAGGTGCTTCTTCAGTTTTTCATGCAATACAGTAGTGGAGGTAACTCCAATTCATCATTCTTGATCCATAGCAGTTTCTTGATTCGGCCTGGTTTGATTGTTTCTTCGATTGTCAAACATATTTCAGGTGATTCTCGAATAGCTCCTTGAATTTTGAGATATCCACCTTTGGCACAGCACGTATTAAATGATTATTTTGTCCCTCTGTTTCATCTATTTCATGAAATAGTTTTGGTGAGACTTCTTCATGTCTCGTTGGAGCTGCATAAGTTTTTCGAGATACTGCTGTTTGTTTTTCGTTTTTAGTAAACGATTTTCGTATAACTTTGATCCCTTCCTACTTGATCTCTTATAAAATCCTTGATGCTACATAGTAGTGATATTATTTTTATGTTAGAAATATTTCGGTTTTTTCCCGATAAAAGACTTCCACTGTGCTTTTTGCAATCGAACTTATCTATTCCGCATTAATCTTCCTAGCCATCACCGCGCGTGCAAAAAGCATGAGTATATTCCTTCACATCTTCGTTTGTGAACTCCAGCCACGACGATGACAACTGTAATAACCGTAATACATATTTGGATGTGGCGCGAGCAAATGTCGCATTGTGAAGGCAATATGCAGAGGTTGTTATGCAATGTTGTGAGCTATAAACTTGTCGTTCGTGATTTTTTTAGAAATTATCAGTCAACTGACAGAAGACGTCCTTCTTCTAGGAGTGTGTCGGTATGTTTGTGTGTATCAATGCTGCATACTTTTTGAACGAGGAGAAGAATTAGTAATACACTTATTGGTGGTATATTTACTCCTTTTTACATTTCCATTCCCATCCGTAGATGGATTCTACTTCATTGCCTTTTTTCTTGTACTTTGTTCTCATTATTCA
>NW_018108681.1:19331-24309 GCF_000183805.2 Loa loa | reverse complement strand
AGACTAAACGAGCTCCATCTATCCGGGTTTGGAGTTAGAGTTATTCTCCTAAGATATCGTCAGGAAGCTACCGAACCCATTCTGCACGTGGATATACTTTGTTTGACCCTCTACCCCGCGCGATAGCAGCAAGAGAATAGAATATTTCGCTATTCAGCATGATATACTATACTTACCCTTCTTTTTGGAATGTTTCGCATCCGTCCAACTGTACACTCGTTTCATCAGTATTTTTCTCATCACAACGCATCTTTCACCGCACTTGTCTTGCTTTGATCCGGTACTATTCTTTTCATAGCAGATTAACCCGACCCTGTACTCTTAAGGTTTATCCGTCAGGGCCTAGCAAGCTAGGACGGTGGCACTGAAGTCCTCAGGACTTAGGTTTCGTTCTAGTATCCTTTTCTTAGATTGATGACCTTACAGAGTTAAACAAGCTCCATCTGTCCGGGTTTGGAGTTAGAGTTGTTCGTTTCCTAGGACAGGTGCCGGAATGCTAGCGAGCCTATCCTGCCCATGGACACACTTTTTCTGACCTTTCATTTAAGACTTGTCTGGCGTAGGAGACCCTGCCGGAGGCATAAATCACCGCCAGCACAACTCGCAACCTTATAAAAGCATACAAGCTTGTTCCGTGACAAAAGGTGTCCGTAAAGAAATTTGGAGCATACATTTGCGTTATAAATACGTATTTATTTATTTATTCATTTACTGACATGCGTTTACATATTTACTCAATGGTTTATTTGTTTATGAGCACTTTGTTTTCTGTTGCTGATTAGTTAAATTATATAGAACTGATTTTCAGCTTTGATTACCATCATTAAGATGGGTTCAAAAAATGGTTCTGTTGATGACAATGTCGGCCTTGCGAAATCGCTAACACTGTTCAATGGTGTTTCCATAATCATTGGATGTATCATTGGGTCTGGGATATTTGTATCACCGACAGGTGTACAAGAAAGTAGGTAGTAATCACTCTTTAATTTTTTTAGAAGTAAAATTATTTGATGATAAGGAGGATGGGAAACTTTATCTCTGTTTAGATTTACATTTGCTAATGAATCGACGGATATTTTTAATTTTAGAGGCGGGAAGTGTCGGATTATCGCTGATTGTTTGGGTTGCTTGCGGTCTGTTCGCCGCAATTGGTGCATACTGTTACGCCGAACTTGGCACTCTAATTCACAAGTCAGGTGGAGATTATGCTTATATTATGGAATCGTTTGGTCCCTTCCTAGCTTTCATTCGTCTTTGGGTTGAAGCTGTGGTGGTAAGGTGAATTTCAAGATCACATTATGTCTGTTATTGAAAATTGCTTATATTTTGTTTTCAAACTTTCCATTTTTCTATCACATTTTATTGCAGACCTTGTACATGCACAGTTGTAGCGTTGACTTTTGCGATATACATGCTGCGACCATTTTATCCAAATTGTGAACCGCCTGGTGAACTTCTGGCATTGCTTGCAACAATTTTACTTAGTAAGTTCTTGGAATGATTTTAGCTGCTTGAAATTTGACTTGACGTAGTTGCTCGAGGGAAAAGTAGGTGAATGAATCCGTAATGTTCTAGAAACTTTTTTAAATGAAGGATTATTTCGTTGTTTAATTGATTCTTTTGTTATTTTACAGTTATTCTGACGGCAATAAATTGTATATCAATACGATTAGCAACTTTCGTTCAGGATTTTTTCACTGTTGCAAAGTTGTTTGCACTGTGTTTGATTATTGGCACTGGTGCAGTACTATTAATATCAGGTTTTTTTCTTTTTGTTTTTTGTGTATTATTCTTTGCTTTGTTTCTCTTTCCTTTTCTTTTTTTTCTTTTTTTTTTTTTTTTTTTACGTATAATAAAAGTAACATGTATGGTTTGTTTTCAGTTTTTCAACTGTACTTAGGAATGTTAGATTACATTCCATTATATGAAAATTACCGCATTATAGGAAAGCCACAGTACAGAGAATCGTTTGAAAATATATTTGAGAATACGTCGCCTGATATTGGAACTACATCGCTAGCATTCTATTCTGGTCTTTTCGCATATCAGGGATGGAATTATCTGAATTTCATCGTTGAGGAATTGCAGAATCCGAAACGGTACTTGATTTTATTAAATGCTGTAGCGTAATCATTCGTTGAAGGTTTATCTTTATGATGTAATGTAGAAACGATGTATTTGAGCTATCGTTAGATAAGTAGCTATGTTGATGCATTAATTAAGAGAATTATGTGTCCCTTATGTATTGGTTACTTTTTGTTCATCGCGTATATAGTGTCAACGCGGAAGATACCTTTTTTGTTCAGCATGATATATTATAGAGTACTGAGAAATTATTTTAGCAATTTACCACTCTCAATTGCCATATCATGTACGGTGTGTACGGTGATCTACACCTTAACAAATGTTGCTTTATATACGGTGATCACCCCGGATGAAATGCTGAGTAGTCCAGCAGTTGCTGTTGTAAGTTGTCCTTGAATGTTTGCTTATTTATTTGGAAAACGTCAATCTTTTATTACGTGAATTTTTAATAAGTTTAAGAATTTAAACCGGAGCTATGTATTTGTTTTTGTTTTCTTTTAGGAATTCGCTAGCAAAACGTTTGGACCATTTGCCTTTGTAATGCCTATATTTGTTGCATGCTCAACAATTGGTTCAGCAAATGGAGTAATTTTTACTTCATCCAGGTTTCGGAATTAATTTTGAATATGGCTTTTGAAGGCGTAGAGATTCTGATTCTTGTTTATCAAGTTGATTTCCAGGCTGTTCTACGTTGGAGCACGAGAAGGACATATGCCTTTGGTTTTAACAATGATCAATAGAAATACTCGTACACCAATACCTGCAGTTATTTTCACGGTTCATGATGGTTTTATGAACCTTAATTTTTATGAATACTCTTGAGAAGCTGAATCTGAAATAGAAATAACATTACCAGATATTTTTCTGCTACGATACCACGTATTGGTAATCAATTACCGAAGTTTAATTAATAATGCAATGCTTAGTATTATTTTTAGCGGTCTAGTGAAAGGACTCAGGATTACTTTACGGCATATGAAATTGTGATATTTTTTAGGGATTGCTTTCCATAGCTTACCTTACTTTGTCGAACAATATCTTTTCGCTCATCAATTATATCCAAATAGTGTACTGGTTGGCTATTGCCTGCGTAATTGCAGCGCTGTTTTGGTTACGGAAAAAAATGCCAGATGCTGAAAGGCCTATCAAGGTTAGTAATTGTGCGGTATCCAAGATTGCTTGTTTGGTTTTCATTGGAGATTAGTGCTAACTTTCTGACTGATCTCTATGATGATCATGTTTTTCTAGGTCAACCTTGCCTTTCCTATAATTTTTTTCCTTGGGTGTGTTGCTTTAGTGGTCGTTCCTATTGTTGGCTCACCAAAGGATACAGGTTCGTTTCTTTATTCGAAAGAGATATAGCTTTTTCATTTTCCTCATATTCTTAGTTTTCCCGTAGATTTGGTGCACCTTTGAATTTGTAAGGGTGCATCCTTTTCAGCAGTTGGCATCGGAATAATGCTTACTGCAGTTCCTGTTTATGTTATATTTGTGGCATGGAAAAGTAAGCCGAAATTCATTGGGACAGCTTCAGGTATTTCATTACTTGTTTTCCATCTGTATTCCATTACTAGCTTCAAGAATAAATTGACTGATGATTAGGACTTCGGCACATCAAGAAGCTTTCTGCTTTTTTTTTTTTTTTATGAAATGTTCGCTACTTTACATTGTGCACGTTTCATCTTTCTGCCTGTCGAATAAATTAACTTGGTGAATTCAATAAAATTGCAGAAATAATGACCAAATTCATCCAAAAGTTGTTTATTGTCGTGGACGATACGAAGGAAACATGAAAGAGATTCGCTAAGCTCGTGTCTCCTCGATTGTTTGATTACAGTGTGTATTGTCATAATTCTTTGTTATTTCACATTTCTTTTGTTCCGCTTCTTCTTTGTCATTTTTTCTTTAATATTTGTCATTACTGAGGACCTTGCATATCGTAAGTAATATATAAGCTTTTTGCAACTCTTCCGATGGGACATATCACTAAACATTTGCGTTATTAACTTGTTCTAACGTTTTAACTTATACTAATTTATTCTTTTAACTAAGACAATCACTACTTTGTATTCTGTATAATTACTATACTTCCTTCAGCAGTCTATTTGTGTATGTTGCAGAAATTATGACATTCACTAATATCCACGATTCTTTTTTTCGTTTGAAAATTTGGGACAATTCCCACTTTATGTCACTCTGGATTGTCAGTTAATCATTTTCGCCGATTCGTTTATTATCATTCAATATGTTAGCACGTGCGATGTATAATTACAAGTGACTGTAATCAGATTTAACAGCAGCATTTTGCAATTCAGGCTAAGAATTCATGAAATTCACGAGTTCCTCATTCCTGAAAGTTTTACATTGCATTCTTGAGCATGTAGACTTGCGCCACAATTTCTGCCTCGACTCCTGACACTGTCCCAAAAATTACAAAAGAAAAGGTAGAATTCTCGAGAAAACATTTCGAAATAATTTCGTCATATTCCCCTCTGTTCTAACATTATCGATATCAAAATTAGCGATTCACTGGAGACACGATCGATCTCACATGATATTTTGGCTATTTTTATTCTTGACTGTAGACAAACTTTTAAATTCTGCAACGAGTTCGTAAGATGTTACGAAGTCATTGTGATATCCCTAAACACCATCACTTCGCAGCAGGATATATATTTGGTAACTTTACGAATACAATGGTAGACGAGATTACTATGGTCAAACTTTACCTCGGTAGCAGGGGAGGTAACCTACAGGCCTTTGCCGCCAACGTATTTATTGGTAAAGTTACCCACCCTCAATAAATGGCAGGCAAATCTCGAGGGACTCCTCGATGAAGTACGACAAATGTATCTAACTCCGTTAGACCAAAAATCGACAATAGAAGTATTGT
>NW_018108681.1:7336-19294 GCF_000183805.2 Loa loa | reverse complement strand
GTTCCGCTTTCTTCTTTGTCTATTTTTTCTTTAATATTTGTCATTACTGAGGACCTTGCATATCGTAAGTAATATATAAGCTTTTTGCAACTCTTCCGATGGGACATATCACTAAACATTTGCGTTTATTAACTTGTTCTAACGTTTTAACTTATACTAATTTATTCTTTTAACTAAGACAATCACTACTTTGTATTCTGTATAATTACTATACTTCCTTCAGCAGTCTATTTGTGTATGTTGCAGAAATTATGACATTCACTAATATCCACGATTCTTTTTTTCGTTTGAAAATTTGGGACAATTCCCACTTTATGTCACTCTGGATTGTCAGTTAATCATTTTCGCCGATTCGTTTATTATCATTCAATATGTTAGCACGTGCGATGTATAATTACAAGTGACTGTAATCAGATTTAACAGCAGCATTTTGCAATTCAGGCTAAGAATTCATAAAATTCACGAGTTTCTCATTCCTGAAAGTTTTACATTGCATTCTTGAGCATGTAGACTTGCGCCACTAGATGTCCTTGCTGAACGCACTAAGAAGTATTCGGCTTATGTTAATGAGTCAATAAGTTCGATTATGAGTGACCACACCTGCCAGTTAGCATGAGACGTAAAATGTTTAAAGGAGAGCTACTGACTCTGTTTTATTGAAACATGATTGAAAGTAGAATATTAGATATAGCTATACAATTCATTAATATATCAAAAACATGCAAGAGATAAAAACAGATTGTTAAACCATTGTAGAAAAGTAATGAAAATTAGTAGTAATTTCTTCCAAAATGTCAATTAACAAGTCAAAAATATAAACTTGGAATATTTCACGATGTCTTTCTCACCATTATAATGGCTCATTTTCCGGCTTCTTAATTTGCCTACGAATATAAGTTACATCATCAGCAATAGTACAATTAAAACGTAGACCGTAGAGGTATAGCAAAATGAAAAATGACAGCGTTACAAAGTATGATTATATAGAAATGATTAGAAGATTTTTTTACAGTAAACAATAATAGCAACTCACAGTTGTTCTGTTATTCAAAAAAAGAGAGTTTTTGGAACTGCACTAATTCTCTCAATGTTAGCTGAAAAATGCGTTATTAAACGCTGTACAGTGAACAACTTGTCCTAACCAATGAGCGGATTAAAAAACAAATTCAAAGTAACAGTAACAGATGGGAAAAGGGGACAGATACACTATCAAAAATGAAGGTAACTAAAAGATCAGTTTAACAAAGAAATGTGTTTATAACAGTATAAATTTCAACAGAGTGCAAAATATGCATTGCATTACGGCCCCCTATTTCAAACCTATTTAAATTCCATTAAAAGCACTCCGCTGAGTAACATTTAGTATTGTGTGAGGAATTTGGGAAGGAGTATAATCCAAAATGACCACTAGGTCCTTCAGCCGTGCGTGAAATCCAACTTGGACTGCTGCTAATCGAACGCAAAATCTTTTCATTCTTGTTTAGCATATCTGCATCCGTTTCAACAGAATGCTTCTTACGCCACCTAAATTATAATACATATCTTGTTATTTAATTGGAAAAAAAATTAGAAAAAAAAGTTCCATCTAGTAAATGTTAAGCTAAATAAATGTATTTAAACCAACAGTATAGAAAACCTGCATAACTCCAGAAGGCTGTCATCTCCAAACAACAGTCATTAAAATTCCTCTCTTCCAAAAATAAGGTAAGAAAGAATAAAGTAACTTGCTTTTCACGAACAGTAAGAACCAGGTACTCGATAGCTCCCGTTTCATACAAATAGGCGCATAAAATGTAATTGAAAGCAACAATAAGCATGAAAATCCGATAACCGAACTCCGGAAGTGGGTCATATTGCATATGTTTGGCCACAAAATACGGAGGGTTAATTGTGAGCCACACAGAGATAGAAATTAATATTACTGAAAAGCGAATTGACATTTGTCTACCAAAATATTCATTAGGGTAGATTAACATATACCGTTTTTGTGGTAAATATGTAAAATACTGAAATGACATTGCACTAACCAAGACAGGCACAAATCGGTGTGTTACTGAAAATCGTTTTACGATATGGTGGTCCTCTACTATAAATAACTGCCAAAGTTAAATATTGGAAAGAGGACAAACAAAACACTGCAGTTCCCTGCAAATCAAAACATAGCCACTACTTCATTTGAAATACAACCATTCAAAAAACCTAATAATCAAATTCCTTAATCAAAAGTAAGGAAATATGGGAAAAGGCAATAAAAAGATTCATTCCTATAAATAGTCTATTGTTACCTGCATACTTCTTTTATCCTCAACAGAAATCCCAAATGGTGTTGAGTAAGGCACAAACCATGGCTGCGCTGCAGTATATATGAAAACGGACAACTGGAACGATTATTATTAACCAGGGATCAATCAAATGAATTTCCTATTTCATTTTACCGAATTTCAAATAAAGAAGATCTGCACAGGCAAATCGTGCAGCAAAATAAGTAACAAGCTCGGTCATTTTCTAATCAGCATTCGAGCCCAGCACAAAAGAGAGAAAGAAGGGTCTGAGTCATAAAATGCTTTTGCGCTCATACTATCATACTCTTTGAACTTCACAATGAAAAACTAACCTGAAAAATAAAAACAATTAAGAGCTGCCCCACAACTGAAAGCAGTGATGCGAAAGAAAGCAATTTCGTTGGTGGCGGAGAAATTGCAAGCTTCTGACATGGTGGAGTGTATCCAAAACATGCAGCCACTGTTGTTACCAGGAATAAATCGATGAAAAGGAACTGAAAAGTTCATCAAATTTTATTTGAACAAACAACAGGCGTTAAGTGAGCTCAACAATCGTAAGTCGATGTTAACACAGAAATAACCTGAAAATCTGTAAGATTTGTAGAGAGCCAATAAAGTAAAACGACAGAAATAAACTGAGTTAATGAGCAGCTTGCCATATATTTGAAAATTCCAAACGAAGTTACCAGAGCTGCTCGACCTGAAAAAAATCGTGAACATTTATTGGTCACATTCATTGATATTTCTGGATGAAAATGTCATAATAATAACAACACCTTCACCTTCACGAATAATCATTGGAACACAACGAATATCAGGTACGCGCGAAGTAAATGGAGCTGCAATTGAAGCTTCTGCTTCAGACAACGAAATACCAGCATGAGCTGCCTGAAATCATCATATAATGAAATAATTCCCTAAATTCCACGAATTAATAGTATGACAACTATCTTCCTAAAAGACCCAACTTACACGCCTGACAGTAGAACTCAAATCCCCATGGATCGGAAAACGTAAATAGTTCTCGCCTTGATATTACATAAATCAAATGCAAATAAGAGAAAAGCAATGAAGTACTTTCAGGGCAGCACAATCGTTAGCACCATCACCACACATTGCCACGGTGTATTCAACTTCTTGAAGTTTGTTTACTAGCATTTGTTTCTGTTCAGGTGACATTCGTGCAAAAACATCACAAACAGTCACAAATTTGAGCAGCAATTCTGGGTATTCACGAGAAATCACTTCGAATGTTGGACCTGCAAAGCAGTCCATGAATTTCTCAACGGGTATATCCAATATCAGAGCATGGGATCATTAAAATAATAATACTATCATTTGCGAATTTGAGTACTTTGGAAGTGTGAGTTTTTAAAAGCGCTACTAACCTGATACTGAAAGTTGATAAGCAGGATCTATAAAATTCCTCGATTCCATGTCATAAATTGATGAAGAATCATCCAGAAGATCTTCCGACGAAGAAGCAGCCTGGAGGAAATTGACATCAGCTGAACAAAATGAAAATCAGTTACCCCACATTTTTAGTGAAAATTGCGGTAATACAAGCAGAAGAAAGTGCACACTGCGTCCAACTCAAAACTGATTTATGCTTAAACCTGAAAAATTATGAAAATAAACATTACGAGAGGTCGTCAAATTCCTAACCTGCTTCAGCAAGAGAGGGATTCTTGAGTTTGGTGAGTCACGATTACCACATTCTACGATATAGGCTTTCTTTACGGGTTGTATAATTCCACATTCACGAGCAACACTAAGCGCTGTGAGTATGTTATCACCAGTGACCATGACAGTCCGAATATGAGCTCTGGAATTTATATCAACTCTTTAATTTCAGAGAAAAAAATTATGATGCTCATGAACAAATTTTTGGTCGAAAGTTGAGATAGACTGGAAAAAAAATCTTACTTATTCAGTTGATGAATAACACCTACTGTCTGCGTTTTCAGTCGATTTTCCATCGTCACTAGACCTAGCAATGTCAAGTCATTTTCCACCTAAAATAATTCATTTTCTTCAAAATATTGTCTCCAGGCAAAATTTTGAAATAAAAAAACAAAAAGTCAGTCTTCAAAATTCCCAACCATTCAACTGCCAACAAAAACGAACTTGCTCTCTGTTTACCCTTTGCGATTTAGGGAAACTGATATGCAGCTTTTTGTAGGCAATTGCAATCAATCGATACCCGTGTTGTGCATAATTATTTACGACATTCTGCAAAGTTACTCTTAGAAAACGGTATTTAATTGAGCGACGTAATTACCAAAAAATTTGAAGAATTCACAACAACAAAAAGTGTCAAACAATCTCAAATTTACCAAGGTTTACAGAAAAACAAGGCAACAGCGATGTCGACTAAAAAGTTTGTTATTTAAAAACTATATACTTTATACTTTTTATTGCACTTACAATGACGACCTGCCCTATTTTAAAAAAAAAGCGAAGTTTTAACACACAAGTACCTAGAGTATTTTCCTTAATCATAATTTTGTCAAAATTATAATTAAGAAAAATACTCTGTTTCATGATTGAATTGATAAAGGACAAAGGGAGAGGAAAAAAATGAGACTGCAGAATTATTTTGAAGCATGACAACAACAATTCTTAAGAAATGATTCAAATGAACGAACGCTGTAGTTGGCAGGAATACTAGACGGTTGACAAAGCGAAGCTATCATTTCCGGAGCACCTTTGCAATACAAAGTCATATCATGTGACTCATCCTCTGGATCATGCACGATAACAGACATCCGCTGTAGTGAAGAGCTAAAAATTTCAAATAAATTTTTGAAACCGTAACATAATTTCACTCCGAAGAATTCTCAGAAAGCTGTCTGGAACACAAAAAAAACGTAGAATAGAAGTAGTTAAAAGATAAAATATAATACAGTAGGGCTAAATTATAACTTTCTCCTACAAAATGATAGAAGTATCACCTAAAAGTGAACTGTCTCAAAATTGCAAGCTCTATTTCACGATCACAACCACATGCACCAGGAACGCTCCGTACAACCGGTGGAGCCAAAATATCAAATCGAGCGGTTTCTTCGATCCTCGAATTCATGGTTTCATCCAGTGTCCAAGTAGTGTTTTTGAAGAGAATCAAATCAAGTGGATCACCACAGAGAACGCCATTTATGCTGTAACTGATTCAAATTTTCAAAATGATTTCGAACCACCGCTGATATAATCTTTTCTTATTCCTAGTTTTCGAATGAAAGGAACGAACCAACCGTGTCAAACTGTGACATGTGGATACTGCTTCAACAAGTTTGCGATAGTCCCACATCTCCTTGACATTTAGTGACGGAAACTCATGCCGAAACAACGGTTCCTTATCGTTGCTGAGCACAACGGGACAAACAGAATGAAAATTCAAACCATCCTCAGTTAAAGTTCCCGTTTTGTCGAAACAAACCTGTATAATGGAAATATAAACAAACATTTTAAATTCATTACCTATAATGAAAGCAGAAGTAAACCCAAAGCTTACGACATTGATCGCACCACAAGTATTAATGGTTGAAGGAGAAATACAATAAATATCTTTTCGATGGAGACGCATCTGTGATGCCAATATCCCAACACTCATTGCAGCTAAAATACAAATGTACCAGCGTTATAATTACACTCTTCAAATAGAACTTTTTAAAACCTCTGCTAAGATTCTTCAGTGAAGAATTATTACTAATTGCAGTGGTAGTCTTCACTAAAGTTCAAAATGATTCCCAAGGCTCTTCTTCATATGGATAACATTAGACAGTACCACTAACCAGGTAAAGCAGGAGGTACAACTACAGTGATGATATCCAGTGCACGCACGATAACTTCCCTCATATTTGCACCACGAAAAATCATAGTCACAATGGTATATGAGAAGCCACAGAAAGCAATACATCCAAGAAAACCAATAAATTTAAAGAGATCTTTTGTAAAACGCATGTCTATCGGCTTTGGATACATTATTGAGCGTACCAGTTGACCTTTTAGCGTTGTAAAAGCAGTTCGAAGAACAACTGCCTAGAATAAATGGCACGATCACAAAAGGAATACATTAGATCTAGCCAGATATGTGAAGGTATGAATTTCACAATTGCATAAACGAGAAAACCTTATTAAAAAACTTCATTAAAAACAGTTCATCAACTTTTGAATTAGTACCTTTACACTTTTTCCCGCATAATAACGTGTCTGAAGTACTTGGGTTCCACAAAACAACGTATGCCTGGAATGTTTCTTCAACGAGAAAATTGAGGACTCATCATCTGGTAAAGCAGCCTAAAAAAAATTGAAACATGAAATTGAATGAATGGTCAGTAAAATAAAACAACGATCATAAACCAATATAAGTCATAGTGACCTTCGTTACCGGAACCGATTCGCCTGTCAACATTGATTCATTCACAATCACTGTGCCATTAATCAGTACGGCGTCACACTGCATATTACATCCATTGGGAGGAATTAGAATAACGTCACCAGGCACTATCTACAATCGAATCGTGAAGTGCAGATATTCAGTAAGCACCAATAAAATTAACGAATTGTTAAAATGTACACAACGTCGTGAAAACCAAAAACTGAAATCAAAAGCCAAAACTTACTTCTTCGCTACTTATTTCCAAAGGGTTTTCACCATTTCTAAATACCTGTACGAATGCCGAAGAATGAACCATACTTCGTAACTTCCTTTCTTGCTTTCTGGTTTGATACAAATCCATCGCTATGGAAAACAAAGACATAGCAACAATAACGCTAGCATATATCTCATAATGATCCGAAAACCAAATCGCAACGCTATAAAAACTCTCTATGGCATTAGCACATTATGAATTTTAGTATTAAATATCACTAGAAATTTTTAAGTAAATTCATGTCAGAATTTTAAATGAAATGCGCACCTGAACAACTGGAATATATAGAAAGGAGATACAACTTCACGGAATAGGAGAACATGCAGTGGTTTGAGATTTATGTCAATTATATTCTTTCCATAAACTGCCAGACGTTTCGCAAGATCAGCGCTACTGAGGCCTTTTTCTGCCATAATATGAAAGCAGTGAAAGTCAATCTAAAATCATAACGAGGTAAAAGGTGTTGTTACAACATTGAAGCAAAGTCCAAGAGAATTCATCAGATCAGCTCAGTTTAGTGTTAGGCAACAAAAAGCTGAACAGCTCCCAGAATCCTATGGAAGGAGTAGAAAAGAGTTTGAAAGGAAACAAATACAGAAATGAATAAAGAGGAAAGAAACTGAAAGAAAATGACTCCTGAATTGTAGTCCGTATTAAAACAAACTTACATCAACATCTAGTGAGTCAATTGAAATGAATCGGTCTTCGTCAGCAGACCAAAGATAGATAAGTTTTTTAAAAGTGAAATATCTTAACGTGCTAACATCAGCCATTCGAAAACCAGTTACAGGAAAACCCACTTGCATAACACTATCACTAATCATACAAAGTACCGGGCGAAAGGCAACATCCATGTGCGCATCCCTTAAATTAATGATAAAACAAAAACATTAAAATGAAATTCGACATTTTGTTTTTGTTGGGAACCGAATTAAATACTCCGAATGTCACCAGCCGTCACATGTTTAGAGATTTAGTAAATCAAACTTTTTGCATT
The DNA here is from genome assembly GCF_000183805.2 of Loa loa. Lineage (NCBI taxonomy): Eukaryota > Metazoa > Nematoda > Chromadorea > Rhabditida > Onchocercidae > Loa > Loa loa. The sequence continues at coordinate 11,363 of NW_018108681.1, read as the reverse complement.
GTATACTTTCTCCTGCACATAGGTAACATGGCGCCACCCATATTTCACTACTGACAAAACACGGAAAGTTTTAACAGAAATGACGACTAAATAACTGACCGAATCAAAAGGCAATTTGCTGTACTAAGAGAACATTCTGAAGCAGTACATTTTACCCACCACCTCGGATACCAATACAGTAGTAAGCGGAATGTGCCCAACGTAAGTACTGTAACTACCCACGTTAATACCTGAAAATATTTTACATCATATTAGGAAAGAACATTTTCGTACGAAATAATCGCTTAACCTCTATGGTTTGCCCTCGCGGCTAACTCATTTATTTGCTTCGCTTGAACTTTAGTTTTAAAACTTAAACTTTCGTGGCTAACATACCGTTTTTATCTTATTTGTTTTATATCCCCACAGATACACATTTTCATCATCGACAGTGATGTGAGCACTGTGCGCTGCTTGTGTAGGCATTCTCTTGAATGTGTCCTTTCGCCCGGTTCGCCCTAAAATTTCTTAATTAATTATATCAGTGGGTTTCAAAATTCTATTTCTTTCCTTCTTTTTTAAATACGAATCACGGAGAGACTTACCCTGTCGAATCTACTGTTTGTCTCACATAACTCATCTCCTAATGAGTAGCAAGTCGTTTCAATCGTTTCTTTTTTAAAACACTCTACTCATAAAAGGACTGGAAGAACAATGATAGCAACATAACATTCAGTACTTCGCGTTACATAGAACAATCTATAAGGTTTGAGTTAAAAAAACATTGACGAATAACATACTTGAACGTCGTGTTCCCTGAATTGCTGCTAGATTTGCGTAACGCTTTGTTAAGCAGTTATAAGACGTGCTGTCGCTACCATGCAGCAGTGATACCCGTTCAATGTCACTTTCCAGTGAAAGTCCCCACTTCACACCAAACCTATAATCAATTTCTGTATAAAGAGTACAGAGGGTAAGAGAGGGAAAGGATGAGAAAAAGATTCGAAGAGAGTTGTACCAACGTACCGACCACATTAACGATTTCATCATTTTCATCAGATGTTCATCCCTTGTCTGTGTGTGTGTGTGTGTGTTGTGTGTGTGTGTGTGTGTGTGTGTGTGTGTGTGTGTGTGTGTGTGTGCGTGTGCAATACCCTCCCTTCCTTCACTCTTAGCATTGGTGCATGATAGATCAAACGGCCTTCTTTCTCTTCTGAGAAGCGTTATTCTGTCACGTCTAACTGATTCAAAGATTCCCGGGATTCACTAGATGTCATTGATTTATGGGATGACATTAAATCTGCAGTACTATGCGAAAAAAGAAAGGAATTTCCGGGGGAATGACGTCACATTATTACCATTAAACAACACCAAATAGCAGCAAAGCATAGTTGATGACATTTGCGCTGAATGTCTTTCCTTTTTTTCACTGAGCTACCACCATAAAAAGTGGGAAAGATACTTCAACTACAAAAACTCCAAAAAAGAAAAAAAATCCATAGATTTCTTATGTGATCTTTGCTCTTAATCAGGACTGCAATCGCTTCAAGTTCTATCAGTCCTCCTACAAGTTTTATCAGTCTTCCTACACTCATTCTCCTACATCCCTTTGGTTTATCTGTCCACATTTCCAGTCTTTGTCATCATTAGCAACTAGGAAGACGTACTCTCGACCACCCATACTTTTCCAGTCTTTAACGTCGTCCCTTCGATTCCCTCACATATCACCAACAATCACCACGAATGATTACTCGGAACTGAAGAGTTTCTCGACGGTAGTAGCATGAAGTTTGCTGACGCGGGATTTGGTGTGAAAGGCGGTGAGAACGATATGCCACAATGCGTATTCCATACTTGCACTTGTCACTTCTTCAATATGACGATTACGGGGAATGAAATGAAAGGGCAAAAGATTTTGGTAAAGCTTAACTGACCAAGAGAATGCTACGCTTATTTGCTCTGATTGGTCATTTGCGAGAGTATACAAAAAATGCTTGTTCAGCATCCAATAAACTATATTCAGTTTTGTAAATTCTCAGTTTATTATCCTGTTGGCGTCTTCTGATGGTTATAAAGGGATATGGACATGTACGGATACAATACCAACCTTTTAACCATTCTACATTTAATATATTCGAAAGTTATTCGCGTCCTGTCTTTCAGTCAGTGCCAACATGTGATAACATATGGCTAACTTGCTTAGAGCTTAAAAGATATATCTTATTTTACTTTTGATTATAGCAACAAACTACTAGTTATAGTGCTCTGAGGACAAGTTGTTCCCTTTCTTATTTCATTTGCAAAAGTCAGAAAAGGAATTGTAAATTTAATTAACCACATTATCTTGATAGATAAGTTCGTCGTGCAAAAAATGTTTGCTAAAAGCTAATCAAATTATTATTTTATGGGAAGTAAAGATTGGAAAAAAGGAAAGTATACGAATTGAGGAGGAATGAGAAGAAAAATCGTTATGAATAAGTCATCACTCATCTTTAGCACTGTTTCGGGATGAGAGTGACACTCTTCATTCAGTTTTCCGCATCAAAGTCAATTTACAAAGAATCAAGGATAGATAGCTATTAAGAAAACATCTACTACTTAGGGTGTCACCATCTTTTGAAGGTGGATGATCTCCGCACAGAATGATAAACACTGATTGCTGTTCTGTCAACATATGTTCCAATGACCTGATCTTCCGGTTCGTATTTCGAAGGTTAACTTGAAATTGATTTCATTCCATTGTTGATATCATCAAAAGCGGTTTTCATGCGGAACTGCAAGTTAGACACACGTGTCAAATACGGACAAAGCTTGGTTGCAGCTTTTTTTTTCACTTTTAATTCAAACATGATCGAATTTGGTACAGTGGCATGATATAGGACACGTAACATGAAAGGAATATTTGTGAGACATTCTTAATAATTCCTCGATTAAAAGCAAACAAGCTACCTAACTGATCACTTCTTACACTAGACAGTTCCGAAATCTAGAATGCTGCTGCTTTTGGTGTCAGACCACTGGGAGAAACAGGTATATATGTTAAAGAAGCTACTGCATTTAAGAACATTTTCATGGGTGACAATCAATGATCCTTATTAATTTTTAGACGGCCGGATAATTTAAATTTATATGTCAATCATCGCCCAATGAGTTATTTAAGTACCTTTGAAATTGCCTTTGAATCTAGCTACCTAAAAAATATGATCATGACAGTAATGAGCATCAGTTAGCAAACAAGATCTTTACTAAGTGATAAATTTTCATGAAATTTTTCTATGCAAATCACAAGTACTCATTTTGTTAAACATTTGGTTGGTGGTAGATAAAATTTTTTGCAATATATCGGAAAATTGCAAACATTTACAAATCATAATTTCAGAGACTGAACAGTCGGTAAAATTAAATCAATAAATCATTTCTACCTAATACACCATAATTTTATGCGCCAATGGAACATTTACAAGGTAATCGCAAGGGACACTTTCATCAAGTCAATATGGAATCTCTTTTACTCGAATAAATGTTTACTGATTATCACTGATATTTAACAGTGATTGGAGTTAATAAAAATGCGCTCACTTTCTCTAGTGTTTAGTATTTCCGTTGATAGCCGGTAGTGGGGTAGGAATTAAATCAGTTTTGAGAAATGCACTAGCGGGAAGTTTCATGATCATTAAAAATATGACGCAATCTGCAAAATGCAAACATTTATTATGAAGTTTTAGTTGTACTACTCGGTAATGATTCATGCTTCCAAGAAAATCTCAGCAGTGCTCTATGATCAACAGGATATCGTACAATACCGGAAGAAGGGCCCTTTACACTTAGCATTGTCGGTTGCCAAACAATCGCGGGACTCAAATCCAATAATTTCATGGTTTCTACATGGATAACCACTGACGAATTCCTGAAATTAATTTAATAATAATAATAATAATAATAATAATAATAATAATAATAATAATAATAATAATAATAATAATAATAATAATAATAATAATAATAATAATAATAATAATAATAATAATAATAATAATAATAATAATAA
>NW_018108681.1:0-6787 GCF_000183805.2 Loa loa | reverse complement strand
TATATATATATATATATATATATATATATATATATATATATATATATATATATATATATATATATATATATATAGATTAATTTGGTTAACCATTTATTCAGTTAGTTTTACTAATTCATTTTTACTAACATTTTTATTTATGTATCCTATAATTCCTGGGTCTCATATGAAACATGTAAACTTGATTTCACTCGTATATTTGCAAAAGTCTGTAAAGAAATATTATACCTTCAAATTCAGACTCTTCTTGTACTGTTTTAGGACATTTCTTGACTTCCATTAATGCGCCAACACATTTTTGTAGATTGTAGCATTTCCGTCTTCTTATGCTTCTTTCACCAGCTCTTCTACATGGTGACCAATTGCTCCATTGTGAGAAATGATCCTGAAAGCGAATTAGTTCAGCAAGTTTTTTTAAAGGTATTTAACCTTACATGCTTTTAAAATAAGTGAACTTTTACATTCGATGGACGTTTCTATTAACATTCTTCATAGCTCAGACACGAAAAAAAAGATACCTCAAGACTGAAACAAATAGCCGAAACTTAGAGACGAAGAAATAACGAACGAAAAGCATTTAGTTCGAGAATTATTCAAAGGTATTTCAAGATAAGTTCTCGTATTCAGACTATATGAAGCAAATTATAAACAAAAAAATGTCCTAAGTAAATAAATGAATAAGTAAACGTACATCTTTGAATCCGCTCAGTGTTATAATTTTCAATCGTTTGACTGGTTTCTGCGCTTTAGTTCTTTCCTGAACTATCACTACTACTGAATTCGTCCTCTCTGTATGTTGATTTTCAACCTGAGATGGTAATGGCCTAACCTGAAAGTTGGGAAAGTTCTGCAATCCGATTAAATTTATGTCCGGATAGATAGCTTATTATCTGAAGTGTTGTCCACTGGAACAAATGGCTTTAATAAAGTAAAATGATAACCTTCAGTTGTTATTTTAACCGGTGAAGAAAGTCAGATGAGTAATTCAAGTGCAACGTTGTTCTTGGATAATTATGAATATTACGAATAGAGAAGGGAAAAAAAGAAAGTGACCTCTAAAGACAAATTTTTTTCGACCGTATTTTCTTCATTTTCTTCCGATGTAAATTCCTTTGTCATTTGCTGAAACATCATTGTTTAGGAAGGAGAATAAATTTATCCAATCGGTATTATTATTGCTACGATTGCCTGGATCTTGGGTAATACCATTCTATCCGGAAATCTAGAGAGTAATCATGGATCAATTTTCAAGTTCTCCGTACTTATTGAAACTTACTGCAAATATTAGAACTTACGATAGGTATCATGTGTAATCCCTGTTTGCTACGTTAAACTGATATAATTGTATGCGGTATTGAGCATTCAGGTACAGAAGTATGATAGTAGTGGTAGTTTATGAAAGATCATCATCAGTGATCGGAAATTAACCTTTAACTTTGTTTGCTTCAGTGATTTGAGTCGTTTGTCGGAGCTGGCTCTACCACTGCCAGTTCCCAATTTTTTAAATTCTGGTCCAGCATCTTCGACATTTGTTTAATGGTGCTTGCTGTTGTTAATTCTTCGACTGAGCCAAATTTTCCTGTGGAATCTGTCTCGATTAAGTTGTCATTTTCCTCTTCGTAACTGTCGTGATAAACACGATCATTCAAATCGTTTTGCTGTTTCAGTGTGTTTTCTTCAGTGGATGAGTTGACAATAGTAATGTCATCCATGTTTGTTATTTCCTTGTCTTCTTTTGTTCCTTTGCTGTTGTTATCTTCATTATCATTAACATCATCAATATGTTCATCTGCTACAATAAGCAATGATTCCGTAACTGTAAAAGGAAAAAAGATGATGAAATGACTTATCTGATTATAATATTGGAAATGTTAGTTTGACAGATAAGCTAACATTTTCAAGGAAACATTGCAAATGACCGTAAATAATGTTTAATGTTTCAAAGTACATTCATCAGTTACCAGTGTAACGTCTTCATGTTCAAATTAAAATTATTGCTTAAAAACCGAATTTGCATTTATATAATCCCAAAAAGATTTGTTAGAATATTCAGAATGCCTGTAACCTGCTGTTGTTAAGTTTTCCAATTGTCTTTGTCGTGCTAGTATTGCTGGACAGCCATTTTGTATGTAAATAACCTTATCATTTTCTTCTCGAGCAAATGATGTTGGCTGGGTCATGGCTGATTCCGTGTTCGTTATGCATTCACCTTCCGTGTAAAAATACATTGCCGACTAAAATGTAGTTCAAATTCAAGTGTTTTCAGCATATAAAGGTTATGAGATTTTCATTATTATTTTAGAAATATCACCTGACCTATGTGCTAGTCAGTCGCTTCGTCTTAAATGTTCTATCATTGGTCGGCACATAACACAAAGAAATTTTTTCTTGTTCAATAGAACTACACTAAAATTTTTAGGATTTTTTTAAGGATAATCCAATATCTAAGCAATATACTCTGCACTGAAAATGTTCGGTGAGGCATTGCTCGATACATTCCTCAATAGATCTTGCCATTGAAACATTTTTTGCATAACCAATGATGACTGACTGATCTATCTTCAAGAATCGACTATCTGCACATTCGGTTGGTGCATCTTCTGTAATCTCTTCTTATCAATATGAACTCTATTCCACTTTTTTCACTTTTATTTTTTGACTCATTTCCATTCCACTGATAGACATCACTTTCTTTTACATTAAAGTTATTATTGCCAGAGTCCTTTCAGTGTAGAAAGAAAAAAGAACTGTGTATATAAATTAAAAAGTGATAGGTTTTTACTGGATTAGTTTATTTTTTAAATAATTTCATGTTTTTAAGTGACTGAGATATTTATATTAATTTCCACTACCAAATATTAATGGATTATTGAATAAAAATAGAAGTTAATAGCGAAAAAAAACTCATATTTTGTGTAATAAATGATTCCTAAACACATATTCAAACCTTTGTACTTTGAAATCCCTCCGAATAATTATTACATATTGTACCCATTACCAACACTTATTATTTACTAATTGCTTATACTTTTCTTTATTTTTAGTAAATGAAATTTTACAAATTTTGGTTGGCATAAATAATTTTGCAGAAGAGGAAAAATTGATTGTTGAAAAAAAAAAATGAAATGCAAAGAATGGAGATGAGTGATCACTTATGCAAAATTTCTCGAAGAGACGTTGTCCTGGAGCAATCTCGGTTTTTAAGTCACCTTCCGGATAACTTTTAGATCGGTAAATTGTGCACACAAAGGTTGCCTGATCATAAACTACGGATGCACACAATATTGTCCGGCCATTATTATCCTGAAAGAAGCATTTATGAATATCTTATGGTTTATTGCTTCATAATACTAAGGAAAACGCTTTAGGATGGCAACTACAAAATTCTTTAAAATAATATTTTTACAAAAAAAAACTTCAAACAACAAATGAGATATTGGAATCAAATTAGACTAAATGTTGTAATGAATAGTTGTTAGTTGGGAAAAAAGAATCCGATGAAATAATATTGTTTATTGTTTAGTAGAAGACAAGTTTGCATTCCTTACAATTTGATAATTTTGGAAGACTTACTCTGTTATTGCTGCACATCTTTAAGCAAACTTCCTCAGCAACATCCTTATAGACTAATGAACTACTCGATGCAAGACATGTATTGTCGGACACAGTGAAGGCAGTCAAACGATTTTCGCAAAGCACTAAATATAAGATTAATTATTTTCATCGATATTTGCTATTTCGTTGTGTTCTATGACTGTAATAGTTGTTTCAAACCAGTTTTCAGGGCTTTCAAAGTGACAAAAGTCATTTTGAGAAGTTAAGCTAATTGTTCCTGTACATCATTATTTTATTGTCGATTGCATATCTTGTTAATTAACATGCAAAAATTGAAATTTATCTAACGAACGCCGCCACCTATAGTAAGCGAGAGGAAAAGTTATCAGGAACATAGAAGAGGATACGAGAGGTCAGTGCTAGCATTTCATGAGACTCCTCAAAATAAACTGAAATATGAGATACATTTGGAGATATAAGTTCGGAAAGTTGCATAATCTCACCTGCAGTAGGAAATGAAGAGACTTCATCTTGTACGTATTCTGAATTTTTAGTTGTTTTATCGGCTTTAATTGAATTGAATGAGAAGAAAACAACGAAGGAAATGAAACCCAACACGTGCAAATACCACATTGTAGCAATATTAACAAGCAGATGGACAAACTTGGATACAAAAGAAATCTTTGACGTAAAAGAGTAAAGAGCTTGGAAGGTTTGTGTTGTTGAATGTTCACACAAACACAGGTGGAAATAAAACAAGTGACAAGAGATTGTTGAGAAGGATTAAATGATAATGGGCAAAGCCTTAAACAGAGATCGTAAGATGTGCATTCCATTCCTACCACTCCTACAGCATATAATGTTTTGGGTCATCACCTAAATTTCTGCGACAAAATTTTGAATCGAACTGATTTTCAAATGAATTGAAATAACAACAGCGGTCACTATCCGGCCGTTCTTCCTATATTCTCCTGCATTCCACTTTTCGGATGCATGCGATCCGGATTATCGATACAGCTGCAGTTACAATCCGATTACCAAATATTGTAATTTTCCCTGCTTTTTCATCGGTTATCTTGGATTTTGTCAGTATGGAAGCACAGATCACACTCGGAAATATATTACAACATTAATGATTCTCAATTTTTTCATCGTACAGTTTTGGAAATCCACTAGGGAAATTCTTGCCATATCTGCAAATGTTCACACCTTGTCAATGATTAAAACTTATCCATATATTTTTGCGAAGTTCTTCAAATATTTTCCGTTACCCATCCTCAAAAATGTAAAAGGATAAGAGCAGAGTTAGTGATAAAAAAAATTGGCTCAAATAATGCGAACTTCAATTGGGATCTAGATTTGAGAGATTTGAGACAATTTTGCAGGATGTAAAATGTCCGTCGTTTCGTTGACGGTGCTCATCGCATTTGACTGCTACTGCTGCTACTACTACTGCTGACATTTTTGATGTCAAAGCTTTTAAATAATTAAAATTCAACTGCTGCTACACATTTTTATTATACAACGTGACAAGTATTGCATTACTAGACAAAGTTTCCTGTAAATCTACCGAGATTTCATGAAAGATACGCTGTTAGAAAGTAGTAAAATAACCAGTGACCTGTTGACCTGTTTTGACAGATATTTATCAACCATCTCAATTTTCTTCCTAGGCAGTTCAACATTTCTAACCACAGTTAATATGAAATCAGCGACATATATTGCTTTCTGAATCGTAAAGAACCCTGGCAGAAGCGGTTACTATGCAAAACTTAGTACTTATGGATTAAAATAAAAGTCTGTTTTGCAGAACACTTCCAAACATTCATACAGTGCAGATGTTCTATTTTACTGAGCTATGAATTCCAAAGGCAGTTACTATTAAATTAAGAATTATAGTGATGTTGTCGTTTCTATTAATGATATTTTCATCCAGTGCAGTATTACAAACGGATACTGAAGGATGGATGCCAAAAAGATATCCCGATTCACGCTCGAATTTCACACAATGTCATACATGGCCTGGATCAGCATTTTGTGATCCGGATCATGTCCTGACTGGTCAGTGACGACTAGATATCAACAACATCAGTTTACAAAATGACAGTACGTTCAGTGTCTAAATCTAATTGGTTCCTTTTAATCATGCCATATTTTATTTTGAAAAGTTTTATTTACTATTTTACAAAATTTTTGATCGTGATTATAAATTTCTAGTTTACCATTGTTTTAGTGCTAAAACAGATCGACCATTTCCACAATAAAAATGCACTGGAAAAATTTCATCAAAACAATACTAAAACCACCACAAATATGTGTTATTTTAGCGAAACGTATTCAAACACAAATGAACCAAACAACAATGACCATCAAAAATACCTTGGCAGTTGATCAAACTGACGAAATCAACTGATTTCGTCAATTGCCAAAATTTCCAAATTTATTTCAATTTGAACTTAAATTGTTTACGGGTAGATTTACTAATTCGGAGAGAGCGAAAGTGCTTAAAAAACCGAGTCCATAAATTCAGGCAAATTTCGGCGGCGAAATTATCAAGGAATTTGATTTGGAATCAGGATTCTGCAGCAATTTTATCACTATCCTAGGTGTGGCAGATAACAAAGAGGTGTTCATACGAGTGCGCTTCTTTTCGATTTTTCTTTTCGAAAAAAAAGTCTCTTTCACGAAGGTTAACAAAGAAAATAAATGATGATTTGAGAGTTTTTCTAAATGCAAAGTGATTAGCAGGCTGGAGAACACTTAGACCTACCTGATGATTTTCTGAGCAGGAAGTTCGGAAAGTATAATGACCTGTTCAATGCAAGGAGTCATATAGAAGGTTTAAATGATGTCATCACCGAACTGGCCAAAAAAATTATCGACCATTTTAATATAGGTTTAGTTTTTTTGGACACTTAGAATTTGCATTAGTCGAGTGAAGTTATGAAAATCTTGGAAGCATTTTCAAAACTTTCTATGTATACCGAACCTAACAACAAATCGGCTTTGCTCATTTCGTAGAGGTATGCGGAAAAATTTGATTAATAATTACATCACAATGAGTTATTGAATTAGACAACTTCAAATATTTTGCGCAAGTTAGGAGAATATGTAGCTTGCTGTTGATCTCATGACACTTTTTTCTGCCTTCATTTGCTGTTTGACTGTATGAGTGAAGTGGTTGGATATCGCTTGTCTTTGTCCTTTTGCGCTCTTGAATTGTTCGTTATCA
>NW_018108680.1:36590-39177 GCF_000183805.2 Loa loa | reverse complement strand
ATTTCGGCAGATATGCCATTCTCCCCAATGAAATAGAAGGAAGTCCAATGAACGGAGTGATTATCCCATACGATTTAAGTTCATCCTCGTACAAGAGATTTTCTTTTTGGCGAGCCGACGATTTGTTAGTCATCTTTTATATAAACAGAAGCAACTTTAATCATTATCAAATTATGCCAAAATCATGCAATGTTGAGATTTAATCGTTTTTGGCGCAAATACTTCAAGGATTTCTATTCCAAACATTGCATCAATAATAAAATATGACAGTCGAATGGTCGTAATATTTAAGTGAAAATGATAATGAAGTGGTACTTGAGTGATAATGAAATCTTTACCTAAATATACTAAGAATTGTAAACAGAAGGCATAATACCACAAACAGTTTAATTAGGGAATATAATTAGACTTAGAATTGAACCAACATACCAAGAATGTAATTCATTCTGCCTCAAAAGATCAATGCAAAACTCCATCGAATATTCAATATTCAATGTGTATGTTGGTCTTTGTCATGCTTGTCTTTAATTGCGACAGTTTTTTCAGTAAATGGATAGAAAAAAATCTGTTACATGACCCGAAATCCAGTGAAGTGAGTTAATTAAAGCAGAATACATCTAATGTCACATGGCCTAATACACAGTATGTGACACCCCGAAGCATTATGTTTATAGCGAAGTGAATTTTGCATAGAATTTCATTAGTAGAGCTTATTCTAATAAGATAATCGTAAATCCCAGGATCCAGTGAAGTTGGTTATTGTGATTAGTAACAATCTGAAATATACTGATGAAAGCGCTAACAATAACGCACTGAATACAGTCAAAAAAATTCGAGAAAAAATTGGTAGCGCACCAATTTGCATTGTTGATCAGCCGGATAATCGAAAGTAAGTCAGACTTGATTTTTTATTGGTTAACAGATCAATTTAGAATGGAGTGACACTGAGAAGAGCTGATTACGACAATGTTTATCCACAGAATGTGTTTGATAGGATGAACATTAATTTCGGTGTCGAACAAAAGTGTCATTCTTGATGCTTTACGAAATAGGACGAATGCTATAATAATTATGGACAAACGATCAATATTTTAATATTGCCGTAACAAATATTTCAGTTTCAGAGCATACATCAATACGATAGGGTTGCCCCAAGTGTTAATGTTTCACGGACCTGACGTAAATGCATCGACCCTTTTAGTAGAAAAAAATGATACCAGCGATATTTTGAAAACAAGATTTAAGAAATGGAAGGTTTGATTTGTTTATTCGCTCTAATTGTTTTTTAATTTAGTTCAGTTAATTCGTAATCGTTAATGTTGTGGAGTCATTTTCTCGTTAGAAGCTTGTTAATTCTTTAAACTTTTGAGGTTTGATTGCTTTTTTACGTGATTTCACGTGTTCTCAATATTTATCAAAAATATGCTCGTTATAATTTTACTAATTGTATAAAATTATCCTTTTTCTGCAGGAGGAATTGCTCTTCCTTAACAGTCATCAAGTAATAGCATTTCATTTTACTGTGGTCAATGGCACTGAACCTGAGGATAGCGAAGAAATATTCAGGTAGGGTATTAAGAACATTTAATGAGACATTCATGATCAATTTCCAGAATCACATATTGGTATATCGCGGAAATGTCACAACAAAAATGGAAGAGTAAACGATTTTACTGGCTCTGCTGTTTCTCCGATCTGATAAAACTGTGGATTGATCAGTGATAGACATTCTAGTACTATAATATTTAATGAGAATAAGCGTACTATTAATAATGGTAGCATTACATACACTATTACACCAAATGAATTCAAATTTCTTCAAGTTCCGAAGTTTGAAAAAATTCAAACTCCGAAGGCTCATGGTCACAGCCGTGCAAAAAAAAGATCAAGTGATTGACGTGACATTGTAACTGTTATTGGATTTCCGTATTTGAATAGGTCTATTCAGTTTTCGATAATTTGCAATTAATATCATTTCTTCTTTGCAGTAATGCATTCCCAGACATTCCGCTGAGTACGTTACGTTTACTCGATAAATCATCGTTGACTGGAGTTAGCTATAAAGTTAAAGCGACATTTATGAAATCTCGCTTCCGTGCCGGTCCTGTATATGCTATTCTTGGTTTTCGAAAATTTGGTGGAGAAGATCCAGTTACGGAAGATCTCACCGAGAGAAATATGATTAATTCTTATTATTCATCCACGTTAAATCGAATTTTAGCAATAAAATAAGCGTTCATGCAAATTCTTTAATTACCTTAAAATTGACAAATTATTGAACAGTGTGCAATGGTAAATTTTTTTTTTATTCGACAAGGAATGAAAAGCAAAAAAAGTTAAGAAAAAAAAGCACATAAAAAGCTCCCATCGAACAGTGAAACGAGAAAATCCAGCGATTTGCCCAACAATACGGACAATACCACCGTATTTCTCTGAAAAAAAAAAAAAGTTTCACTCACTCAGTTTGACTATAATGTTTCATCCCGTTAACAGTTATCGCTAAACAGCTGGCATTTCTAATTTTGTGTGACAAAGATAGAAGTTATTTATTACAACATAGAAGATTAAGTTCATTTATTCCCGGATT
>NW_018108680.1:30307-36278 GCF_000183805.2 Loa loa | reverse complement strand
AAATCGAATTTTAGCAATAAAATAAGCGTTCATGCAAATTCTTTAATTACCTTAAAATTGACAAATTATTGAACAGTGTGCAATGGTAAATTTTTTTTTATTCGACAAGGAATGAAAAGCAAAAAAAGTTAAGAAAAAAAGCACATAAAAAGCTCCCATCGAACAGTGAAACGAGAAAATCCAGCGATTTGCCCAACAATACGGACAATACCACCGTATTTCTCTGAAAAAAAAAAAAAGTTTCACTCACTCAGTTTGACTATAATGTTTCATCCCGTTAACAGTTATCGCTAAACAGCTGGCATTTCTAATTTTGTGTGACAAAGATAGAAGTTATTTATTACAACATAGAAGATTAAGTTCATTTATTCCCGGATTATTATTATTAAGTTTATCTCCGGAATATTACGGTATAGAGAGGATATCGTAATAGAGGTTAATTTATCCCAGGAATATCATGCTATAAAAGTTGAGTTTGTTTATCTATGTAATATTAAAATATAGACGATTAAATTTACTTATTCCCGAAATATTGCGATATAGAAGGGATAATGTAGGAGACGCTAATTTATCTCAGGAACATTATGATATTTTTGAGCTTACTTCTTTTAAGGTGTAGAGTGTTAAGTTTATTTATATCTGGAATAATAAGATATAGAAGATAAGTTAATTTGTCCCACGAATACATTATTTCTTTTGATGTATAACGATAGTAAATGATTAGTAATATGTATGACATTTAGGCTCAAAGTCGGTTGCTTCAGTGAAGATTAAGTTCATTTTGTTTTAGCTACGATGACTATTCAATACTATAAAATGAGTAGAAGAATTTGTAGAAATGAATTTGGTGAGGGAGGAAACAGTTTGTGACAGTAGACTGAATTCTGAAAGAAAATATTAACATTCTATAGTGAAATGATCGAATCAGTCAAAGATTAGAAAGATTCAGAAAAAAATCGAAATTAATCTCAGTTTTCCATTTTGCATTGAATAGCATTGCATTGTAAAACAGAAAGTATGTCATACAAATTATGCAAAAAAAGCAAATAATACTGTCATAAACAGTTTTTCTATAGAAATTGGGATTAACATAATAATTAACATAATAAAATATAATAAACATAACAAAAACGTCTCAGTACCTACACAATGGATAGTGCCAAAGGCTAGCCATACCTCTATGATTACCCCGACGGAGCTTACAAAGTCCCTCTCCTAATCCTTATTATGTATATATATATGAAAAAATCTCGAGACAGACAGTTCAGTTTTTTTTTTTCACAACCGATTAGACGATAGTTCCTCCTCTCTTATTTTCCGCGACTAAACCACAAACGATGTCATCATCGCATATCCGCACCATTGAACAACAAACTACGGTATTCTTCTATTCGTTAAATACATTTCCCGTAACATATTCCCAACTCAACGACCTGTCGACTAACCGGCAGTCAAATTATTGTCCAAGACAACGACAAGGAGTTTGTTAATTGACCATATTATTTGCCTTCTGTATAACTCATCATTGCTCACCAATTCATCGTGTAATGCACATATATATTTTATATCCTTTTTCTTGTTGTTAACTAGTAATATTGTGCAAGAACAATATAACATCTCGAATAAATCTGTGTCGCCGAGAAACAAGTTTAACAGAAAAACAATTACCCAACACTGGAAGCCTTTTATTGAATTACATAAAGTCCCATTTGTGCCAGAAATAAAAGCATCCAAAAGTAAGTTAGACCAGTGATGTCATTACTTTTCATTCAGGGAAAGTTGTAAAATTGACATCGTTTTACATTATTTGTACCTTTTGTATTTGAATATAATATTGCAATTCTGTATGTCTTTCGAACTGTCAGGACGACAAATCGGGAATTTTGTCCGGAATTAAAAAAGACAATCAGCATAACGCTAAGAATTCAAATATAATGCTTTTCCAGAAAATATATGACATTGAGGAGTAGGCAACCTGCGACAAACAGATTCCATACAACTTTTCCGAAAAACAACGAAAAATCGAAATTAGTCCGTTTCCCATTTTGTATTGAATGGCAATACATTGTAAAACAGAATTTCATACTGATTATGGAAAAAAAGCAAATGATACTGTCACAAACAGTTTTTCTATAGAAATTGGGGGATTAACAGAATATTTCGTGTCACTGGAAGCCTTTCACTGAATTGTCACAAACAATTTTTCTGTAGAAATTCGGATTGACAGAATGTTTCGTGTCACTGGAAGTCTTTCGTTGAATTAAATAAATTTGCATTTGTGTCAGAAATAAAAGCAACCAAAATTATGTTGGACCATTTTCTTCTGAAATTTTAATGACAAAGTTCTTTAAAAAGTTCAATTTTCTCGACGCGATTGAATCTTGAAGCTAACTAGCAGTTAACATTGAAAGATGATTGCAAAATATTTTTTGCGAAAAACTGAAGAAAATTACAATTGTGGAACCATATTTACAAATAACACGATGAAAACTGATCCAATAAATTAATTTTATCCAACTGCATAACCACCTCTTGGTACACCGTATCTGAAATTTTTAAAAATTTAAGCAAAAAGTTTCATTACAGTGGTATAAAAGAGATATTGATTAGAAAAATGTGATACATTTGTGAAATGACATAATATCGGTCGTTTCTTTTTTGCTGTTTCTTTTAAAAGGATTTAAATTCTAAAGCAATTCATTAGTTAATGAAAAGTAAATCAAAGAAATAACTTACCCTCCACCTGGTGGTAAAACATATCTGAAATAAGAGTATGTTGAAAATGAAACTGATAAAACAAATGGGATGAAGAATGAAAAGAAGATGTAAATGATAAAATATTTCTTCAATTTTCTTTTTTTAAATGTTAAAAAATATTTGAAAGAAAATGTTTAAAGAAAGATGTGAATTAGTATTGTAAGTAGATTTTGAGTTTATTTTAGTATAAAACCCAAATTGCATTACAAATAACAAATCATGAGTAACTAATTGTGAAATAAAGTTATTTTGTTAAATTTGTTTGTAGGATGGCTGCATAATAAACATCCAAGTAGCCATTTTTTTTCGAAATTTAAAGAGATCTAATTGGTCTATTTGATAAAATATTGTTTCCCAAATGCTATTTATAGATTTCAGTTATTTTTTTAATCATGTGTGATATTATAAGTTGGGTATCAAACGAAATTCAAAATAAAAAAATGGTGAAAATGTCAGTTTGGCGAAGTTTATATCAGAAGAAGTATTAGCAAAACTTAATCATATCCATCAAATTAAAAGTTTTAATTACAAATGATAATTTAGCCATGAGAAAAAGATTTGAAAAAGATTTTCGGAATTTAAAGTGATCTAATTGGTCTAATTGATGAAATTTTGTTTCCCAAATGCTGTTATCATAGATTAATTGTAGCAAATTGCTAATTTTTTTTCTTTTAGAGCGATAATTACTTTCAATAATTTGAAATAAAGTTATAATAAAGCATACCCGCCACCAATACCACCGCCACCTCCTTGTCCTGGACAACAGCAACCACCACAGCAACCGCCTAGATTTAGTATTGGTAAACAGATCGGTGGTAATTTCAAGCAACAACATTGTGTTTGTCCTCCACATCCACCACCAAAGCAAGCATTTGTATATCCTTGTAAGGCGAAGACAAAAAGAAGAGCAATCTTCTGTAAAATTCCAATGTTTTTTTAAGAAATTTTTAGGCTCAAAAAATCTCAAAAAAATGAGAAAGAGAAAAAGAATAGTTAAAATCAGTAATATTGAATATTGTTCATATTTTAGAAAATATTTGCAGGATAATAATAATTAATTAAGCCCAATCTCACTTCATTAAATTAATTTCATTTAAAGACTAATAAAAAGCAACCTGGCATATTTTTTTTAACATTGTTATTTTTCATCTCAGAATAAGTTTTTTTTTGATATTTCTGCAAATTCATATTTTCTTCATTTATTTAAAAAGTTTTAATTCGTAATTTAAAAATTGGGTTTTTCAATCTTATTTTTCTACGTTCTGAATTATGAAATATTTGGAGTGAATGGTTACAATTTTATCATTGTAATTTGGAAGAATACAATTGATCGTATTAGATGGGATAAAAAATTAAGTGAAGAATTTCACGATCTTAATCAATCAAAAAAAATTACGATTTTAATCAATCAAATTTGTTTATGTCAATGTCCATGAATTACGTCTGTGGTCATTGTATAAAACAAATTTGTCGTGTTTTCTTTTTTCTCCTTTTTTTTTGATTTTTCCCACAATTCATACTTTCTATTTCGCAGAAAAAAAGATAGAAAAACAATATTACAACATTCTTTTTCTCATTCAGTCTATCATTCTTTTTTCTAATTTAATATGAAAAATAGAATGAATTATTATTAAATGAAGCATATTAGCAAATGCAGATTGCAAATTAATATGAAAATGATACTCTTAGAGGATAATTTCAAAAAAAGAAAACTTCGAAATTAATTCAAAAGGGAATAAAATTAGCAATCATAATATGAAATTGGTGCTTTTAGAGAATTTTTTAAAAAAAAGTCGTTTCATAATTTATTCATTTAATAATTATACATTATGTAAGTATTATTAAAATGCAATATACAAAAATCTTCCGTATAATTTACATCCGTTCAGTATTTGAATTATGTACACCCTTGCAAGAATTTTTTTTTCTCGATGCAACATGCTCTCAATTTAATTTCTAATTAATTACATCACAATTTTACCATATCAAAGATTTTTTTTCCATCACAATTT
Source organism: Loa loa (assembly GCF_000183805.2). Classification (NCBI taxonomy): domain Eukaryota; kingdom Metazoa; phylum Nematoda; class Chromadorea; order Rhabditida; family Onchocercidae; genus Loa; species Loa loa. The sequence goes on along the minus strand of NW_018108680.1, from coordinate 31,509 downwards.
CATTATGCAGACTTTATTTTTTTTTTTGATGCAACAAGCTTTAAATTTTATTTTAAAACTAAGCCTTTGATACTTTACCTGTTGAGAATTTTTGTTTTTGCTATAACCAGTTTTTAATTTAATTTGAAATCAAATACTTTCTATTTTTTCCGATCTTTTGCTTTTTTAAGTAATTCCACACCTTTTTCGTCATGATTTTGATTACAAATGAATCTTATTCCAATTCATTGCGAAGATGAAAGTGAATGAAAATGGAATTTTTTGAAATGTATACAAAATGGATCAGTCACTTGCTGTCACAATATTTTTGCAACAAATTAACTAAAAATAGGTAAGATTTCGTAATTACATTATTAAATTTGCCACAATCGTTTATTTTACCACCGAAATTTTGGCTATTATTTCTAAATTACTGAACCATTAATTGTAAACTTTTTCGTAAACGATTGGAAACTTTAGTAGCAATCCGAAATGAACTGCATTTATAACTTCATAATTTTTTCGATCGGATAAAAAAGTTAATTCCTTGTAAAACTTTTGACAATTAATGTTCTAATATTCCATTTCTTATATTTAAATTATCTTAGCACTTTTCATGAATATTCTAAAATTTATAGAGTGCGAAAACATACCATCACCACTATTACTACTGGAATGATGTTATCCATGATATATATTACTAATTAATGAAGTCATTAGGCAATACTACCATTGTACACAATATACAAAATAATAGTAATATATATTTGTTGTTATCATTATCATATATGATAAATGGTAAATGTTGTAACTATTATCACTTCTACTACTACTAATATAATAGTAAATGATAAGAAAAATAATAAAGGAAATTACCATGTTTGGATTACTTCGAACAATAGAATCAATTACTATTTATTACGCTCCAAGCAATTCGTAATTTTCGAATTTGAAATACAACAATATTGAATCGATTGAAAGAGAAATTGATGGATTGAATGAAGTTAAAGAAAATTACGAATTTGATGAGATAGATATATAATTAGCTATTATTTGCTCGATTAATTGTGAAATGATTTTAGATGAAGAACGCTTTTATATGCATCCTCTCAAAATTTTATAGCACCACCTCCTAAAATTTCCCTAACAAATTTACAACAATGACGAAAATCTTTCGTGTAAAAAAAAAAACGAAAAACAAAAAATAGTCACCCGAATTTTTT